>NC_090267.1:347727611-348022611 GCF_040414725.1 Anabrus simplex | reverse complement strand
TGCCTAGTCCTAATGGGCTTATTTACATATATATTATTATTATTATTATTATTATTATTATTATTATTATTATTATTATTATTATCCTATGATTTTAAATACAACACACTGAGCTTCTGCGCCTGAGTTTGTGAATTCGATCACTGATTATTTGAGAATATTTGGAGTGCTCATGTACGCAATTTTCATATCGCTAGACATGCCGGCACGTAAAAGAACTCCTACGCGACAAAATACAACGTCGACCTCTCCAAAACCGTAGAAGTAGTCAGCGAGGGATAAAATATGAACATTCCCTAGTTAACTGTCTATGCCGGACTTAGTGACCTCTAAGTCCTGAAAGCTTCGAAATTCGCGCTCAAGAAAAATATATATCATAACTAACGAGTATTGTCAAAGAAATACTCGAAGCCAATAAACTCATATTCAATTCCACGGGGTTCATATCGTCAGGATCAATTCGGCAAACTTCGAGGAGGGAAAATGATATGTTACTCAGTCTGTAATTACGCCTTAACAGTTTGCTGCGTCGTAAGACTTAGCAACCTTTTACTATCAAAATTCACTTTTGTAACACTTCATACGTTCCACTTAGCAAAATCTGATGATCTCTGTCTAGGCCATGAAGCACCTTGAGGGGTGAAAGATAAAGTGTTTAATATACAGAATATGTAACTTCTTCACAAGCTGGAGTAGCATATAGCATAGATAGCTCAACGTCGGGCCACTTTTCCCTTTAGTTATTGATTTCTGTTGTACTCTGAATGAACATCACTTTCTAGCCGTAAGGATTACCGAGTGGTGGAAGAATTATGTCTTGGTTACTTACATTAATATTCGTCGAAACTAATTCCTTGATTGCTGTAAATCGTATTTCAAAAGTCGGTACACGATAACCAAGTGGCTCAGATCAAACCCGATGCTTGTGGTTTTAAGGGGCCTTTTAATATCCAGGTCATTGTCCGCAGCTCGGAACTACAGCGGTGTGTTACTATTGGATACGACCACGTGATAAGCGTATACAAGTGGCTTTCTGTGTAGAACTTTTGAAACCCATATCCCACAATTTATGAAAAACTACCTAAATTAAAAGCAGGGTAATGTCATAAATTAAATGATTTGTTTTACAACTAACACAATATTACGAGTTTTAACAGTGGAACTTGTTTTTTAAAGACGAAGAATATGCATATCATTTAGCAAGGAGAAATACTAACTGAAAACAAGATTCTTGAATGTACTAAAGAACACTATGTAGTGGGGGAATTGCAAATAATAATTACATTATTTAATACTGTGTTGATTTTAATATATTTCCTTATTTCAAAATAATGTGGAAACTGAAATTTTACGAAACTATCGTTACCACACTCATCTTCTACCAATATAAAAATATCCCGTAAGAGAAACTATTTAAATGCATGTTAAACAGTTACTTACCAGATGGCTACGCTACGTCGTGTGGATGAGTCAGTACATCAGTTGACTAATTTTTTTAATGATATGAATGACGTCCAATGTTTGAAAGATGAGCCCTTAACGGAGCATAATGTGTTCATCACAATATAATAATAAGAGGAGGAATAAGAATAAGAATTATTACGTGTGGCCTCCGGAGGGGTCTATTGCAGGTCATTCGAGTTGACGTCGTATAGGAGACCTGCGCATCTGTGAGCAGGGAGCCCTATCCGAGATGCAATCTAATGCTGAAGACGACGCAAACACCCAGATCCCGAGCCATGGGAATTAACTAATGAAAGTTAAAATCCCCGACCCGACCGTGAATCGAATCTGGAACCCCATTTATCAAAAGCCAGTATGCTAACCATTTAGCCATGGGCCAGATAGGGAGAGGTGTGTGAAGTGTTCATCCACTTAGGGAAAGTACTGCAACCTGAGAATCATGTCACTAGAAGAGGGTGGTGCTGTTAGACATTTCATTACCAACATAACTCGCCTTTCCTGTCACATTTTTTTGCTCGTAAGGGAACAAACCCAATTAATGGATTTGTTCTAATTTTATCCACTGGTAAAATTATGTTGGACAAAACATCAATTATATTCAATTTAATTGCCTGTTTTATAACATTAAATTATTATTTAGTTGTAAAATTTGAAGAGAAAATGATTGCCGTGCCTGGTGGTTGTTCAACTATTCTTGGAAGCTTTTGTTCATTTATACTTTTATATTAAACAAGTTCTTATGTTGTAATGTATTAACAAAAGGAGATGCGAAGGGGTTTGTGAACGTGTACATGCCATATCGAAAGTTGCGAACTGAGTTGATGCAGTAGAAAAGTGTTCAATAATATGTGCACTGGATATGAATGAGTCAAATAAAAATTCACCGACATCTGGTTGGCATTTCACCTGAATTCGGAGGTCACGTGGCTGAGATCATCAACAGTGACGTAAAAAAATCTTACTTGCATTATGGTCTGCATAATAATCCTACTGTCCTGAACATTTCAGTTACCAAAAAATTATGCATTCTTTGCTTAAGTTATAAATAATATAATATCGTGTTCTATCTCCTTTATTATTTAAGACAGCGATTATACCTCCATTGTGGATAGACCTGAAACATCAAAGGACTAGGAGTTC
Organism: Anabrus simplex; assembly: GCF_040414725.1. Classification (NCBI taxonomy): domain Eukaryota; kingdom Metazoa; phylum Arthropoda; class Insecta; order Orthoptera; family Tettigoniidae; genus Anabrus; species Anabrus simplex. Next base: position 348,020,007 of record NC_090267.1, on the reverse strand, counting down.
CGTCAATATAATTTACGTCCCACAGTTTGTGTAACTTTGTCTGTTGCATTTAGTTGCAGTTCACCTCTGTTTGAACTATTCAGTTCCCTTACGACATAAACAAATACTTTACATCACAATCCACGCGAATAGGTTCGGACATACGTCGAAAAAATAATCCATAACGTATTCTCCCAATATTACGAATAACGTGACAGTACTCCTCGAAATACTCGCTCCTGTGTAACGGACAAACTTTCTATTAAGTTATGCATTCCCAGTGATATCCCAAGAAGTCCATGCTCTGATGAAGAGAAATAGCGTTTTAATAAATTTCAAGTGTTCCCAAGTGGTATAGCTTAGAACAACGGTGTAGACGATTCTCTTGGCCTCAACTGTACTTGTGTTGGGTTTTAGCAGGCAATCTGCCAGTGATTCATGTATACCATGTAAGGATACCCTGCCGGTCCACGAATCAGAAGTGGTTCTTCACTTTCGCGCAAACTACAATAGATGGCACCGCGGGAGGTCAGTGTCCAATCGCCCGTCACTTTTTCATATCGTATAACGGTAAGTGGTGGGCACCAGCGTATTTTCAGTTGAAAAGTTATGACATATTCAAAGCCAGTGAAATAAGCGCCACCGAGCTCGATAGTTGCAGTCGCTTAAGTGCGGCCAGTATCCAGTATTCGGGAGATAGTAGGTTCCAACCCCACTGTCGACAGCCCTGAAAATGGTTTTCCGTGGTTTCCCATTTTCACACCAGGAAAATGCTGAGACTGTACCTTAATTAAGGCCACGGCCGCTTCCTTCCCACTCCTAGCTCTTTCCTGTCCCATCATCGCCGTAAGACCTATCTGTGTCGGCGCGACGTAAAACAACTAGCAAAAAAAAATTAAGCGCCTAATTTAAAATTTCATGATAAATAGGAAGTTTATTCTGCATTAGCAGTGGGGACTATGAAAAATGATTTTTGACCCTTAGACGAAATCGTACATAAACCAGTGAGCGCTACAAATTATGCAAGTTTAATAATCGAAATAATTTCTAGAAAACTTGCACAACTACTGTGTTCAATATCTCATTGTAAAGGGCAATGACCAATTTACTTGGGAACAAGAGTTTCGCCTCGGTATGACGTCATTGCCTTATGCAATATTGCCGCCATCTTGTGGTATAAAAACGCGATGCCACGTGGCTAACAGTGTAACTCTGGACTTCAGCGTGGTAGCACGTCGTTTAATATGTCATTTGATTTGTCTCAGTGAGTTACAAAAGTATACGGTAAAAGCATTCAAATAGAGATCAATTAAGAAAATTATGGTGCGAAGAAGTGCGAAAATCTTTGATCTGCAAAATATCATGACATATGGTTAGTAAATGATTTCAAAATCATTGAAAACGCATTCGACAGGAGAGAGAGGCTCACCAGAATTTAAAAAAAAATCAATGCTAAGCGTCAGAAACTTACCGGGAGCGTCCGAAATTTAAGATGACAGATTGTTGTGATGTGGGTTCTGAGCTACTGTATACTAGGCCACGCATACCTGTTGTCCCAGTGGGGGAAGCGAATTGGAACTCATGTATGTGGATAATGATCACTCTGGTGGTGACATAGTGCCTTAGGTTGTACACTGACTTTGTCCTGAAGATGTTTAAATTAATTTATAATTAAGGAATAACGTACAACATAATGTCAAACCCATACTCATTGTGTACTTTATTTCTACAATACACATCAAACGCCACGTACTGTATGTCGAAATTTGCGGCTATGACCCCGATACAGAACCGTTCGATTTTTTTAATATACTATGCACGTCCAACTTCCGAAGGTAAGACTGGATTTTCTTTCAAATTAATATCATTGCAAAATGATGCATGTTTTAAAATAGCTTGATCGCAGTAACTTTGCTACAGATGTACTAAAATATGTTTCAGTTACTGAGAACATGAAATAAATATTTTTCAAGTAAAATGTACTGTATACTGTGATATATATATGTTCATATGTAGTCTACTTTATACGTTACATACATTTCACAGGTCATAGATACTGTGTGTATGGAAGAGGTATGGGAAAGCATGGAGTATTCCAGCCAGAAAGTACTTCAAGGTCTAGGAATACTGACGTAATCACGCGTTAACATTTGCTCACTTCTGGCTTACTTATTACGTTTGGTTATTGTGTTGGAGGGCTAGCTGTGGAGGAACAGGCTTGAAGTTTTACATACAGTCAACAAATGATAAATTTTCAAATTACTTTTGAGTGAGAAGTCCAATCTAATCGTGTAAAATGTTCGTTAGATAGGTGTAAAACGTAAAATTAATGAAAATGAACTGTTTAACGGCAGACAAGAAATATAATACAATATACCGTAAGAGATTAAAGATACAGTGCACAAAATGTATAAATGTTATGTCTGAGAGTGGAACGTGTTTTAATGCGTATTTCCTAATATAGGTCAACAATGAGTCAGCGCTCATTCCCGATGTCTTCGTCCTGCAGTGAAACCCCCTGCATAATCATTTTGGATGCATAAAAACCCATTGTAACGTCATGCTTACTTGAGTCGCGTAGCTCCAGAGACTCCAACGAAGAGTTGAATTGTCCATCAAATCGTCCTCTTCTTCAGGAAATGTCATCTCATGTCTATGTTCATATATTTCCTATCAGTCAAAAAAAACTGGAAAATGTTGTACATGTACAAGGAAAATGAGAAAAGCCCTAAAAAATATCAATTAGAAATTGGAAGAGGTTTTTCTTTCATGGTGACCGCACTATATCTAACGTATTAATGAGCGCCATGAAAGCTCATCCTAGTGCAGTATATGTTTCACCATATGAACATAAAAATTGCGGGAAAGAAGCTCATTATATTACTATTTTTATTCTGCAACCAGCCTCATAGCACCGTGACTTGTAATGAGTATACAACTTCTCTTACGGTACTGTATGGCAGGTTGCGTCACAGACTGAGTCTGTGGAGTGCGGGCTAAAGCAATATAAGGAGAATGTTATTGTAAATGTTACATATATGAAGACTTCGCATTTTATACCATTCTGTTGTATAATTCATTCTTACCGTTCCTAATAAATATATATTTCACCAAATTTATCATACTATCTGCTTCAGACATAGCTTTTATCCAATAATCGTCGCTCTTCAATATATGTGCAGTTGTACATATTTCATGTTACTACTACTGCTACTACTACTACTACTACTACTACTACTACTACTGAGTAACTCAACAATAGAGCGGTGGATTTCTGAATCTAGGTTGGTGAATTCCATCTCGGTTCAGTGGTAAAACGAGTTCAGACACACCAGCCTCGTGTCGATAGCATTACTGGCATGTAAAAGAATACCTGTCGACAAAATTCCTACTCCTCATTACCTCTAAAAATCGTAAAAGTAGTTATTGGGATGAGAAGTTAAGAAAATAAATAAACTTAGAATGGGTAGAGAGAGAAGGTTAGATGGACACAATCCTTTTTCATGAATTATTCATGTTCCGTATTCCATATTTGTATCATAATATAACCCTCATAAATACCTCTTAGGGTTATATCCTCGCAGTTATATATGCATGGAAGCAAAGTAGAAGATTCAGGCAAGAATTTGACTTTGGCTGAGAAATTCACGAAGTCTCTTCTGTATCAAATAACTCTGTCAGGAGGGTAATTGTCATTCTACAGCATCTCATGGTTAAATAGATTCAACGTTTTCTTTATATTTACCGATGGCGGACGGTCTTTGAATTGAAGTGCTTTCAAAGTAGTAATTAAGATTCGGGTCATTGTTGTATGAGCCGTTGAACATTCGAGTTTTGTAGAGGAAAATAAAATCTTCAGCTTATCCCAGTTATTTCTGGGGGGCGCTGATGCCACTCAAGCTAACTTAGGTTTTGACAGGGGCTTAAACTCGGATGCCCGTCCTGATGTTACGTGATTTTTGAGATGAACATCTCAACCCAGCGTCGTTAGAGATTTGAACATCAGTCTTCCTGGTGGGAATCCAGCATTTAAGCCACTGAGATAATCACGCCCCCCCAGGTTTGTAAAGGAAAAACTAATTTCTGCATAGTTTCGTAAAGGAAAACAATTTTTCGAAATTAATTTTGAAGTATTCATAACCGCATAGGACATGCTTCTGAGCAACCAGTTATCAAAGTTGGAGCTTCTACAAATTCCTGGAAAAACCCAGTTTCAGTGCCATTATTAATGTGCAACGTGCCAATTTCGAGAAATAATTTCTTAAGACACATAATCCTTGTAGTCTTACTAAATCAGGGAAGCAAGTAAGCTTGTACTATAATGTGACTGATATGATCAGAGCTAAGGAACCTCTCGTTAAACTTGCGCTCCTTATGACATGGACGAATTTTTTCATTTCCAAAATTCCACATGCATTGCCCGGGGTTATAATTGTGGTTATCTTGTTAAGAACCCAGTGACAATATCACAATGTGTTATTCTTTGATAACCTTCATTTATTCTATTTATGTTTCGTTGTAGTTTTCTTTTTTTTTCATTTACCTTACTAACGGGCCATAGGGAATTTTGGTCATCTTCCTCGTATATTCGATGTGTGTGTCAGGTACTGCTGACACTCTGTTATCTTGTAATGTCTGTATACTATTTTGTACGTGTGTACCTAATTATTTTTAAGAATGTGAAGTCAACTGTGATTTTTCTCGTAGTAGTAGTAGTAGTAGTAGTAGTAGTAGTAGCTCATACGCATGCCCTTGAAAAGTTCTTCAGGAAGAACCTTGTCCCATTGTAATTCAGTCGGCTTCCATTGAATAGTTCATGAATCAATCTAGATCTTTCAATATAAGCGGTAACGTGATTGTTTACTTCCTGACATAAAAAAGTTGCTATCTGTGAATAGTCTATTTCCGTGCACATTGTAGAGAAAACCTAGCTGTGAGAAGAGGGTCAAGAATTTCAGACCGGGCGAGTTTGCCGTGCGGTTAGAGGCGCGCGGCTGTAAGCTTGCGTCCGGGAGATAGTGGGTTCGAATCCCACTGTTGGCAGCCCTGAAGATGGTTTTCCGTGGTTTCTCATTTTCACACCAGGCAAATGCTGGGGTTGTACCTTAATTAAGGCCACGGCTGCTTCTTTCCAAATCCTAAGCCTTTCCTATCCATCGTCGCCATAAGGCCTATATGTGTCGGTGCGACGTAAAACCACTAGCAAAATAAAGAATTTTTGTGTCTTAGCAGGATTATAATCAGCGCGTAGCGCATGACTTGGTCGTCTGTTTTGTAATTCCTTCGGGGCCCATGACGTAGATGTTAGGCCCCTTTAGACGGCAAGTATAATCGTCGGTAATTCTTTCGAACGGAGTGGTCCACGGTTAGCGAATGAAGCTTGTTAGAAAAGACATTCCGCTTTCTCGAAGATTAAAAATCTGACATTAAAAATTTTCGATATCTTTAGCGGTTCGTAAGTTGTTTGTGGTGAACATCTTTGCTGATTCACCTGTACGTGTTCCTCGTTTCCGTGAATAACAGCTATTCACAGGTGAAACGGAATTAGTTTTCCTCAAATCTAGAAAATTTATTATGATAGTAGTAACATTTGTGTTACATGTTATGTTTAGTCTGAAGAAATTGTAGCCATTATGTTACTACTTAGTAGTGCGTGGTGATGTTTCTAGTTGTTTATATTAGTTTTGCTAAACCCTGGTATAAACTTATTATATTTGTAAATATCATCGCAAATAAACCATTCACTATGCTGTGCCCACAGATAATACGACCTTGGTAAACGAATTAATCTTGTTTGTATTAAGAGCTTGCTTTATGATCGATTTAATTCTAATGAGCCAGACAGACGCTGTAATCCTATTGAATCCTGCCCACTGACGCTAGCCGTGTTGTACAGAACACTGTTATCTGAAGGGACGCTATTTGAGTGCGGTTTCCTGGTATCCAGGCCATCAAATAATTCCTGAAACCTGAATTAGTTTTGTGAACCGTGTGGTACACAGAATAGTAGATAATCCCACCACTACTAGGCAGCATGCATTGCTGCTGACAATGATACAACAATGTGTTTTCATAGTTACTGTGTTCGAAAAGTTAGATATGTTGGAATCTCCGCAATATGCTGTATTTATTTTATTTTATTTTATTTTATTTTATTTTATTTTGTTTTGTTTTTGTTTTTGTTTTTGTTTTTGTTTTTGTTTTTGTTTTTTGTTTTTGAATTTACGAATCACGAGTTCCAATTACGTTCACTTCTACTTCCTGGTATTTTCCCCTTTTGTTGGGATTGGCATGTCACGATAATTGTTATATATGTAAAACAACTAACATATCTAATCTTTTTAATTATCTTTCATTTACGCAAAAACCGAGGTTAAAACAACATGAAACATACCATAACTCTGATATTACATTACTGAACCATCGCAATACGGTATTATCACATCACAATCCTGTTGTTAACTAAAAGATACAATAAACTCACAAATATAATTATACTGGGTTTATCAGTCAGTGAATGGCGTGAGAGAATAAATCAGACTCTCATTGTGTGCGCTGTTCGATCTCTCCCTGACAGGTCCCAGAATGGAAACCTCTGTCGGCATTGCCTAACAAACACTTAGAAACACTTCCTCGTGTTTTGGGATCTTGCTCTCATGGAGAGATGCTGTGGAACGCCAGGTATGACAATATTCGGTCCTTTATAACAAATATACACAGAAAGAACAATTACAGGGTCGTCGAAGAGGTATCCGAACTTGCCGATAACGGTAGCAGTAGAATTGACATTAGCCTACCGTACAAGGAATAAGAGGGTGTGCGATATATAATAGACCCCACAGTTCGTTTTGAAATCTACAAAGACCAACCAGAAGACGTTCATAGCGAGAAGAAGCTTACCTTCGAACCGCCCATAATTTATTATAAAGATGAATTTGGATTGAAGGACATTAAATTGATAGGATTAATGATAGGAGCTCGAGGGACTATTCCTCAATTCATTGTGAATTTTTGGAAGCAGTTTAATTTAGAAGTTCCTGAACTATAAACTGTCTTTGTCACCTTTACGAGGTTCAATTTTATTACTTATAAATCATTGCTACCTGTTATAACTCATATAATGTAAAGACATTATGAAAATAATGTAATCAACAAAATTATATTAAATGAAAATTATAATTTATTTCGTTATGCTTTGTCCATTGTGACAAACTTCGACTGAGGGAAGTTTTGTAAATAAAATAATATAAAAAAATACTGTACATATTACGTAAAAATATGTAACTGATTGTGAGGTATATAAGACATATCCTTCAATCCAAATTCATCTTTATAATAAATTATGGGCGGTTCGAAGTTAAGCTTCTTCTCGCTATGAACGTCTTCTGGTTGGTCTTTGGAGATTTCAAAACGAACTGGAATATGGAATTTTAAATTTCATTATTTCTATTAAATTCAATTATACTGAGTATTAGAGAGTTTCATGAAGAAGTACGAGATGTAGCTTGTGTAATACTAAGAATTGCATCATATGGAGGAATGATATTGTATAGTGTAATTGCTTTATTAATTAGGGAGTACATATGAATTTTTGATTTAGCCTTTGAATTAGAGAAGATATTTCGAGGTCGACTTAGTTTCTGTGGTGTAATTGTTATTATTACGACATTCAACTGTTGCGCTGAGATGGGTTTTGATGTTTGCCCAGTAATCGCATCCTCTGGTTGTGTTGTTCTTTCCTTTCCTTTGTCCAGAGGGTACCTGTCTTCCTCCTTGGTGGTTTGCTATTTTTGCTTTACGTCGCACCGACACAGATATGTCTTATGGCGACGATGGAGTAGGGAAGGCCTAAGAATTGGAAGGAAGCGACCGTGGTCTTAATTAAGGTACATCCCTGGCATTTGCCTGGTGTGAAATTGGGAAACCACGGAAAACCATCTTCAGGGCTGCCGACAGTGGGGCTCGAACCCACTATCTCCCGGTTACTGGATACTGGCCGCACTTAAGCGACTGCAGCTATCGAGCTCGGTCTTGGTGGTTTGTCCTGGAACCTAATTTTGTTTAAGCATCCTCCTGAAAGATGTCAGTTATTTTAAGTCTCTTTCTATTCTTTCCAATTCTTGTAGATCTTCGTTTGCTTCCATCAAGCATGGTGACTTGATATTCCTCTTTTGCTAGTAAACGAGAAGCTGGTTAGCCAATCTGGTATGATGCATCCTGTAGACGTGTCCATAAAATGCCAGGCGTCTCTTTGTGGCCACGTTGGTGATTTTTTCGCAATAGTTGTAGAGATCTTGGTTGGGTCGCCTTTTGTATTCATTCTCTTCCTTCACGTGTCATAATATCTTCCACGAGTCCCTTCCTGTTGAATATTAGACATTCTAAACCTCGTACGGCTTCAGGGCGGATGACTGTCTGGTAGTGCTTCATTTTAGTGTTTCGGGAGAGACACATTTTATTGTAGTGTTCTTGGTCAGTTGGTATGCCAGTTCTAGTTTATTATCTCGAGTTGATAATGCTACTCCTTCGTAGAGATCGGGTTCCAACCATTCTCCCAGGTACTGAAACCTATTGGTTTTCTTGATCGTTCCTTGTTCCACATGCAGTGTACAAAGAGATTCACTGATGTTTGTGATGTATTGCTATTCCTTAAGTGAACTGTGTACCCCCCCCCCCCCCCATTTGCTGCTTGTTGTCTGAGAACAATGAGTTGTTTCACTGTTGTTTCTATTGAATTAGACAGAACTCCAGGTCGTCGGCGAATTCCAGACAATCAATATTCAGTCCATTGCACTTGTGTGCCAGAGAGATACCACATGGTATCCACTGTCTAGTTAACTCCTTCCGCCACTCTTTTATAACCTCTTTCAGTGCACAGTTAAAGAGGAGTGGGGAGAGGCCGTCTCCTTATCTTACCCCTGTCTTGATTTCAAAACTTTCCGAAAGCGTCCTTCTGAACTCCATTCGTGACCAGGTGTTAATTAAATTCTGCTGGATAATGTTATTGGTCTTCTGGTTCAGTCCAAATTCCTGCCGGATTTTCATGACAATAGGTTTGTCAACTGAGTCATAACCTTCTTCTTCTTCTTCTTCTTCTTCTTCTTCTTATTATTATTATTATTATTATTATTATTATTATTATTATTACTCACTGCCCTGCGGTTTAGGGGTAGCGTGTCTGCCTCTTACCCAGATGTCCCGAGTTCGATTCCCGGCCATATCAGAGATTTTTACCTGAATCTGAGGGCTGATTCGAGGTCAACTCAGCCATTGATTACAATTGAGGAGCTCTTTGACGGTGAAATAGTAGCCCCGGTCTAGAAAGCCAAGAATAACGGCCGAGAGGATCCGTCGTGCTGACCACACGTCAACTCGTAATCTGCAGGGCTTCGGGCTGTGCAGCGGTCGCGTGATAGGTCATGGTCCTTCGGAACTGTTGCGCCGTGGGGTTTGGGCTTGGTTTATTATTATTATTATTATTATTATTATTATTATTATTATTATTATTATTATTATTATTAATATTGTTGTTGTTGTTGTTGTTGTTGTTGTTGTTAAATAATATTCACCGAGCTCGATAGCTGCAGTCACTTAAGTGCGGCCAATATCCAGTATTCGGGAGATAGTAGGTTCGAACCCCACTATCGGCAGCCCTGAAAATGGTTTTCCGTGGTTTCCCATTTCCACACCAGGCAAATGCTGTGGCTGTACCTTACTTAGGGCCACGGCCACTTCCTTCCCACTCCTAGCCATTTCCTGTCCCATCGTCGCCATAAGACCTATCTGTGTCGGTGCGACGTAAAGAAACTAGTAAAAAATATATGTTTTATATATATCGAACGAAGGCAGGTGATGCAGGAAATATTAGATTAGGAAACGAAGTCTTAAAGGAAGTAGATGAATATTGTTACTTGGGTAGTAAAGTAACTAACGATGGCAGAAGTAAGGAGGACATAAAATGCAGACTAGCACAAGCAAGGAAGAGCTTTCTTAAGAAAAGAAATTTGCTCACTTCAAACATTGATATCGGAATTAGAAAGATGTTTTTGAAGACTTTCGTGTGGAGCGTGGCATTGTATGGAAGTGAAATATGGACGATAACTAGCTCAGAAAGAAAGAGAATAGAAGCTTTTGAAATGTGGCGTTACAGAAGAATGCTGAAGGTGAGATGGATAGATCGAATCACGAATGAAGAGATACTGAATCGAATTGGTGAGAGGAGATCGATTTGGCTAAACTTGAAGAGAAGAAGAGATAGAATGATAGGACACATCTTAAGACACCCAGGACTTGTTCAGTTGGTTTTTGAAGGAAGTGTAGGTGGTAAGAACGGTAGGGGTAGACCAAGGTATGAATATGACAAACAGATTAGAGCAGATGTAGGATGCAATAGTTACGTGGAAATGAAAAGGTTAGCACAGGATAGGGTGGCATGGAGGGCTGCATCAAACCAGTCTATGGACTGATGACTCAAACACACACACACATATATATATATATATATATATACACAGTGGCGGTCACAATAATAGAGCCACCTCTATTGACGGGATTAAGAACTAGGATATCTATTAGTTCGCAAAATCTCCACGAGTGCCGTGTGGTCAGTCCCTTTTAGACAACATCAGGGAAGACGTCGCTGCTATCTGTAGTCGTGCGAAAAGAGGCATCAAAGTAAGAATCTTATGGGTCAAAATAATAGAGCCGTTTTACAGAAGTCCCGTTCAAATTGATGTTTTGCAGTTGTTTTGGGGGCTAGCGATATTATTTGTCAACAAACCTCCACTCAATATTATTTTGTATATAAATTGACGTTTGATTTTCTTTACATTCTTCTAGATGGGAAGAGCAAGGCATACCAGTGATGATGAGCGTATAGTAATGTTCCGGATGTTCAAAAGTGGGATGTCCATGAATCAAATAGCCAAAGATTTACACGTTTAGCGAAAACGAGTCCAGAACGCCATTAGACTGGCAAAACAAACAAAGCCGCAAGTGGAGAACGGGGAGATCTCGTGTAACTAGTCCTCGCGTAGACAGACTCATCACTAGGGAAGTAAAGAAAGACCCATTTTTGTCAACATCACGACTGAAAGCCACTTTGTTTAGCGACAAAAAAGATGTTCAACCATCAACCTCAACGATTCAAAGACGACTGAGATCCGCAAAATTGAATGGGCTCATTGCGAGACAGAAGCCACATGTTTCAAAAGCTGATGTTCGGAAAAGGTTGGCCTTCGCCCGGAGAAATGAAAAAAACCTAATGTTTGGTGGAGGAACATCCTTTGGTCCGATGAATACAAGTATAATAGGTTTGCCTCAGACGGAAAAGTCTATGTGCGCCGCCCACCAAACCAGGAATTTAATCCCAAGTATACTTTAAAAACTGTGATATACGTTGGTGGAAGTGTTACGGTATGGGGATGTTTTTCATGGTACGGCATTGGTCCAATACACCGTATTAATGGCATAATGAACGCAGAAATGTACAAAGACATCTTGGCAAATGTGATGCTGCCTTATGCTGAAGAGGAAATGCCACTGAAATGGAAATGTCAGCACGATAACGATCCAAAGCATACTGCAAGGATCATAAGGCAGTATTTCAAGATCACCATTTCGAAGTATTAGAGTGACCACCTCAATCCCTTGATGCATCACCCATTGCGAACTTATGGGAGATCGTTGACAAGAGACTTGACCGCTCAAAAGCCTACATCTTTAGATAAACTTTGGGAAGAAATCCAGAGAGCCTTGTATGCGATCAGCAGCGACGAATGCAGGCGTTTATTCGACTCTATGGGTAATTGGTGCAGAGCAATCCTCAAAAATAACGGTTACCCCACGAAGTACTAATGCACTCCTATGCAAAAACGACTGTTCCTGTAAATTTCATAAGACTGATACCAAGAACAAAATATTTGTGTCAACTGGCTCTATTTTTTTGACCCTGTGGTCTGGTATTCTTTTGAATATTATTGATTAGTTTGAGTTGTGTTATCTATATAACTGACTGTGGTACAATGTGACTCTGTTGTAATGGTTCCTGTACAACGTAAAATTTTGTTCCCATCATAGTACAAACATGTCTAGTAATAAATTTGCACTTTATTCCAAACCTTTGCTAGGTGGCTCTATTATTTTGACCACCACTGTATATATATATTCACTTTCTTCTTAGTTTGAACTTTTTCCCTAAGTGCAACGTGAAACAGGTAGTAAAGAAAGTAGAGATTCAGTTTAATGTATTGGCCTACTAGAGAGTCCCTTTTATTTAGAACTCTGACCCAACTCTTCTAAAAGAATTGTTTTCCCTTTAAATATTCCCCCCAAAGTAGCTGCTGATGACGTACTGGTTGAGCTCGTCTCACTTTCTCTGATTGTTTCTGGCCATTATCACGTCATGATCTAGATAAGTGATAGCGCATGCACTGCTTGGGGACCCATGCGCCCTTTTATCCTGCACCTCGAGCCCAATTAACCAACAAATACATGGCTTGGGAAGTCACGATACCCTTTACAGAGCAACATTAAGTAATTCACAATCCAGTAAAGACTTGTTCTGTCAAGCCAAGGCTATAAATAAATAATTCTCCGTTCTGTGCACATTTCTCGACGTGCCCTGTAACAGCATTCGTAATAAGTTAAAAAGAGTTCAAATGCCATTTGTTTAGTTATTCAGGACATAACCCTGAGCCGATTCGTTTTGCAATTGGCTTGACGTCGCATCGACACAGATAGGTCGAGTGGTGACGATGGGACAGGAAAAGGTTAGTTAGAAGAAAGAGGTAATTGCCTTAAGTAAGGTACAGCCCCAGAAATTGCCTGGTGTGGAAATGGGAAACCACGGAAAACCATCTTCAGGGCTGCCGACAGTGGGGTTCGAACCCACTATCTCTCAAGAGCAAGCTCACAGCTGCGCGCCGCGAACCGCACGGCCAACTTGCTTGGTGAGCCGAGATGCTCATGTCTGGGAAAAGAACTGTGATTCCTATTAAGAACTGCTTCCCTAACGTTTACTGCTGACGCCCTCCTTTGTGAGGTCCACAACTCTCACGTACCATTCCACCAAACCGTTATTATAATTTTCTTTTTCAGAAAATATGATGTTTGTTTATAATGTGGAATAAATGAGAGGAATACAAAATTCACAATACAATATCTAATTTTAACGAAAACTAGGATATGTGGCTGAAACACGAATGTAAATTAAAGTATATAAAAGTAATCGCACATCAATAAAGTGTAAATATCAGGCTGCTGCATCAAATCCAAAGTGTTAGCCTGAAGAGAAGCTTCAAGAAACATGAAACTAAATTAATTATTTCCACTCAAATTAATTTGCCGGACAATTAAAACAAGAATTTTAAGAATTGAACCTGTGTTTCAGTACATAGCCATTCCGAGACAGCTGAGAACGGACATAGGATGTTACCGAAGAAAACACTACGATGCGTGCCGCCTGGGAAAAACATCTATTTAATGTACGATTAAAAGATGGACTGTGACCGTAACGGAACACATGGTTTGATACCTGGCTGCAGTGTAATAAATAATACACTGCAAGAACCATTTTCACTCATAGCAGCCTTTTTCTAACATCAATGGTCTAATCCGTTTATACAAGTGGCTGGTATTCTGAAGCTCAACATGTGTTTCGAATTGCTTAATTATATTAAATGTATATGACCCTTAAGGAATAATCATAGATGTTACAAATTTCACCAATTCTACCCAAGCGATGTATGATTAGAATTTTGCATCGTTAATATACTGTTCTGTATTCTTCATATAAAATTTCAAACATGGCACCGTCCGCTTTGATACACGAACCCACACGCTTATGAATCGCGTGTACGTAGCTTCACACGGCTGTCTTTGAATTTGAGCTTCAGTGCTATTACTTTCCTCTTAGTTTTATGTTTCGCCAACACAAACATATATTGTTGTGACGATTGAAAAGCAAAAAAGAATAAAGGTACAGCCCGAGCATTTGCTTGAAGTGAAGCTGGGAAAGCATCGAACGAGTTGGCCGTGCTGTTAGGGGTACGTAGCTGTTAGTTTGTGTTCGGAAGATAGTGGGTTCTAACCCCACAGTCGGCAGCTCTGAAAGAGGTTTTCCGCAGTTTCCCATTTTCACACCAGGCGAATGCTGGTACTGTACCTTAATTAAGGCCACGGCCGATACCTTCCCTCTTGAATCCCTTTCTTATCCAATTGTCGCCTTAAGACCTATCTGTGTCAGTGCGACGTAAGAAACTTGCAAAAAGAAACTGAGAAACCATCTTCAGGACTGCCGACAGTGGGGTTCGAGTACACTATCTCCCGGATGCAGGTGACATGATACAAACCACCTAGCCAACACACTGGTACTTCAGAATACTCGCAAATTAAATAAAGGATTATTTGTGAACAGCTCAGTTAAATTTATTTTCCTTTCAAACACGGGAATTGAAGATAAATGTACACTGACTAACAGTGACAATGCAACACCAAGGAGGAGTGGTTCGAAAGGGATGAAAGTTGGGGAAAAAACAGAGACGGCACGGACGAATAATTGATGTTTATTTCAAACCGATATGCAGGTTACACAATGCGCACGGCATCGACTCAGTAGGATGTAGGACCACCGCGAGCGGCGATGCACGCAGAAACACGTCGAGGTACAGAGTCAATAAGAGTGCGGATGGTGTCCTGAGGGATGGTTCTCCATTCTCTGTCAACCATTTGCCACAGTTGGTCGTCCGTACGAGGCTGGGGCAGAGTTTGCAAACGGCGTCCAATGAGATCCCACACGTGTTCGATTGGTGAGAGATCCGGAGAGTACGCTGGCCACGGAAGCATCTGTACACCTCGTAGAGCCTGTTGGGAGATGCGAGCAGTGTGTGGGCGGGCATTATCGTGCTGAAACAGAGCATTGGGCAGCACCTGAAGGTACGGGAGTGCCACCGGCCGCAACACATGCTGCACGTAGCGGTGGGCATTTAACGTGCCTTGAATACGCACTAGAGGTGACGTGGAATCATACGCAATAGCGCCCCAAACCATGATGCCGCGTTGTCTAGCGGTAGGGCGCTCCACAGTTACTGCCGGATTTGACCTTTCTCCACGCCGACGCCACTCTCGTCTGCGGTGACTATCACTGACAGAACAGAAGCGTGACTCATCGGAGAACACGACGTTCCGCCATTCCCTCATCCAAGTCGCTCTAGCCCGGCACCATGCCAGGCGTGCACGTCTATGCTGTGGAGTCAATGGTAGTCTTCTGAGCGGACGCCGGGAGTGCAGGCCTCCTTCAACCAATCGACGGGAAATTGTTCTGGTCGATATTGGCACATGCTGAAGAATGGCGGTTGACGTGGCGTGCGGGGCTGCCATCGCTTGGCGGCGGATGCGCCGATCCTCGCGTGCTGACGTCACTCGGGCTGCGCCTGGACCCCTCGCACGTGCCACATGTCCCTGCGCCAACCATCTTCGCCACAGGCGCTGCACCATGGACACATCCCTATGGGTATCGGCTGCGATTTGACGAAGCGACCAACCTGCCCTTCTCAGCCCGATCACCATACCCCTCGTAAAGTCGTCTGTCTGCTGGAAATGCCTCCGTTGACGGCGGCCTGGCATTCTTAGCTATACACGTGTCCTGTGGCACACGACAACACGTTCTACAATGACTGTCGGCTGAGAAATCACGGTACGAAGTGGGCCATTCGCCAACGCCGTGTCCCATTTATCGTTCGCTACGTGCGCAGCACAGCGGCGCATTTCACATTATGAGCATAGCTCAGTGACGTCAGTCTACCCTGCAATTGGCATAAAGTTCTGACCACTCCTTCTTGGTGTTGCATTTGCTCTGTCAGTCAGTGTATTTCCCAAACAACTTTCAAATTATAGTAACTCTATACGTATTTAGAACAGGAAACAAGTTCATGGCATTTTTGCTCGAATTTTCTTCAGAAGTCTGCACCGTTTGTGGCGGCAACCCCGTATGAATCACCCTGGAGATACTGAAGCTCTGCACGGAATTTGTGGTGCCGTAGATCGTAATTTTTCTGTTGAGAAGGATCGGAGCTACAGGTGTGGAACTCCTGCTAGTACTACCATTGCTCAATTGGTAGAGCATCCGACGTGGAATCCGAAGGTTGTGTGGTCGGATCCCTCTGGTGTCGGCTTGAACTTTCTTTTCTATACTTAACATCTCTTAGGTATGTGCTGTATGTACTAAACACCACCTAATAAGTTTAAACTTTATTTCAAGCATAATGCGGTCGTAAAAATTAGTCAGACTCCATCTGGATGATAATGTTCTTCAGTAAAGTGGATGTAGATGGGAAGCTTTTATGAACAAAGTTTTTATTGCTGGTTTACCGGTATAAAACTTGGCCGACATTCCTCACAGAATCATATTTACGGAACTTTCAAATTTCTATCCTCAGTCTTGAAAGTAATTAGGATAAATTTTAAATTTGGCCATTACAGAAATATTTCAGATACAAATTAAAACGGCCACTTGAGGATATACTGTATGAATATTCATTCCAAAAAAGAGAAAGGTGAGGAAATTGCAGTCGTTACTGAAGTTCTGGTGTCATTCTCACGGAAAGAGTCTAAATGAGGTCATGTTGAGTCCCGTGTCTGACCTATGACCCCTGGAACTGTCCCACCTTTACGGGCGCATGTTGCAGATTAATGATCACTGCTAGCGAAGGATTAAGGTAACTTGATTGCTCAAGCTGTACACGTAGTGGTTGACAGATAACTTGAGGCGGGGTTTTCGGCAATTATTACGGACGATATTTCCGTACAGTGGACCAGATGTTTAAGATGGAGTAAAGTGCCAAGTTTTCATGTCAGTGTTATATAGAGAAAAATGAAGTAGATAGACTAATAATAATAATATTAAATTCATGTGTTTTAACTTCCTTTCAATTACTATGTATTTTGATCCACAACGCAGAATGCCGTAATTTTGTCCTGTAATGGGTGCTGTGACACGCCAAAACGTTTACTAACATAATTCTTTCGAATTTAATCACAAGGATTGGATCTCATAATCCCATCTTCGGCAGACCGAAAGATGACGAACAACTTAGGGCAAGGCCCAATTGTAGTCATTTACAGTTACAGTCCATATCCCGCCGAAAACTTCCTTGTGTTAGAGTAAGTTAAGTTGGATTGGTCGCTTTAAGGTAGATTGCATTCACAATACAACCTGCCTTTCTTAAAAGGTGACTAAAGTAGGGGGACTTCCCAGGAGCTCTCAACTTTAATGTTCTGTAGTGACCAGTGGAATCATACCTGATTCCTACATTTCTCCCAGTTGCTTGTGCCAGACTGCTAGTTTGTTTTTCCACCGTACCTCACTTGGTGAAGTATTCTTCTTTCCCAACGCTGACGGTATTAGATTTACTAGGCCTTTGAAGTATTTCTTTTCCAAATCCATTCATTCTTTGAAGGAGCCGAGCTGAGTGGCTCAGACGGTTGAGGCGCTGGATTCGATCCTGGGTCAGCCCGGTGGTATTTGAAGTTCCCAATACGCCAGCCTCGTGTCGGTAGATTTGCTGGCACGTTAGAAAACTCCTGCGGGACGAAATTCCGGCACCTCGGTATCTCCGAAAGCCGAAATAGTAGTTAATGGGACGTAAGTATGGTTCGGACTCTTTTCTTTCTATGGTAAAAGTTAGAAAAAGATTATGATTGTTTCGTTGCACGTCTCCTTGAAATAATAACTAGCAGTATATTTGTGTCAATGGAGTTCGTGTAGAATAGTGTCTGGCAGAGGCTGCAGTTATGACGTAGGAACCAGTCAATAGGTGAAAACTTAACGGAGCGAGCAGTGGAGGCGTATTACTGCAAACACGCATGGGCGCAGTAATGTATAGTTCAGTTAGTAAATTGTGCAGAAGACTCTAATTTAAAGAAAAAAAGTTGACTGTTTTCAAGTTTTCAGGTATAATTAGCGTGGTAACTGTGCTTGAAGTTTGTGCGTAATATTTTCGTAGCCTCATTTACTTTAGAGAACAATTGTACAGTTAACTGTGGTGCTACTGTTAGTACCTCTAATTGATTACATAGAAATATATTCTTGTGCTTTGATTTCTAACGGTGGTATAATTTTGTTTTCACACAAATATGTTGTCATTCTTACTGTGATGGATTTAAATTTTTCGACATGAATTTACTGAATGTGATAAATTACGTCCATGAGGTTCGGATTCTGCGTAAAACTGGATGTCCTCTGGCTGTGATTACGGTATTAATAGTCACGTACTGGGTGAGTTGGCCGTGCGGTTAGAGGCGCACAGCTTTGAACTTGCATGCGGGAGATAGTGGGTTCGAATCCCACTGTCGGCAGCCCTGAAGATGGTTTTCCGTGGTTCCCCATTTTTACACCAGGCAAATGCTGGGGCTGTACCTTAATTAAGGCCACGTTCGCTTCCTTCCAACTCCTAGGTCTTTCCTATCCCATCGTCGCCATAAGACCTATCTGTGTCGGTGCGACGTAAAGCCACCAGCAAAAAAAAAAAAAAAAAAAAAAAAAAACATAGTCACGTGAAGCTATAAGCTTGGTGCTTGCTTGCTTGATTGCTTGTTTGGATTGACATTTCTACTCATTTCAGAATAGTATAAACTGTCGCCACATTATCTCAGAAAAATCGAGCGCACCCTAAAATTGCATCGGTGCTATGCTGTTAATATTCATTAGAAAGTCATCAGCCCTTATTCTCCACGATGAACGCAGTACACACATTTCCGAACAAGGAGTGCGACCGCTCAGAAGTAAGACGTCTCAAGAGCACGGAACATACCAGCCACCGGTACGGACACAAATGGTGTTTATGCCATTCACCCACCTTTCCGAAAACAATGAACACAAATTTACATTTTATTTGTACGTCACGAAAACGATTATTTTGTTTGATTAAAAACAAAATCACCGGGCTGAATAGCTGAGGCAGTAGAATGCTGGCCTTCTGAACTCAAGTTGGTGGGTTCGATCCTGACTCAGTCCGGTGGTATTGGCTATACGTCAACCTCACGTCAGTACTTTTTTCTGGCACGTAAAAGAACTCATGCGGGACAAAATTCCGGCATCTCAGCGTCTCGGAAAAATTGTAAAATAGTTATTTGGACGTAAAACCAATAAGTTAATTGAAACCAAAACCATTACATAACATGTAAAGACGTTAGAGGTCACCGGTTCGATTTTTGTGTAGGACCTATGTTTGTAATTTGTTTATTTATTTATTTATTTATTTATTTATTTATTTATTTATTTATTTATTTATTTATTTATTTATTTATTTATTTATTTATTTATTTATTTATTTATTTACAAGATTGAGTGTCCGACTCTTTGGCTGAATGGTGAGCGTGGTGGTCATCACTCCACAAGTTCCCGGGTTCGATTCCTAATCGGATCGTTTATTTTAATCTTAAATGGGCAATTTCCTGCAACTTATACAGCACATACAACTGTATTACGATATGTAAAGGTAAAAGGGGCCTGAGGTGGGGACGGGGTGGGGGGATTGGAATGATTTCCAGCTGACTTTTGAAAACTGTCAGCTGTATTTAGAAATTTGCCAAACAAACTTTTATTTTGACAATTTATATCATGACAGTTTTTATTTTGTTTGAGATATTCGCTAATTCACATTTTTATCGTCAAATCCGTCAACGGCGTGTTCCACTGACATGGAAATATTGTTAAGTTGTCAGAGGGATAGTGTTAGTTACAGTAATGATCGTATTTGTACGGTGCTTAATTACAAGACCATCTTCCCCCTTAAATCAGGAAGATAATAAATGCGACTATCAAGAAAAATAAACACGTAAACCGAACGAATGGTTGCGCGTTTTGAGTCGCGTAGTTGTCAGCTTGCATTCGGGAGATAGTGGGTTCGAACCCCACTGTCGGCAGCCCTGAAGTTGTTTCTCCGTGGTTAACTAAGGCCACGGCCGTTTTCTTTCCACTTCTCACCCTTTCCTATCTCATCGTCGCCATAAGACATATCTATGTTGGTGAGTAGTGAAGCAAATTGTAAAGAGATGAAACGCTTAAAGGAGCGAGCACTTGAGGAATGAGAAGAAGAGGAATCATAAAGGAATGATTGGAAATGAACTAAGCAGGCATTGGTTGCTCTAATGCCACCGAGCCGGGAGGAAAGAGAATGCGATAGTCTACAATGTCCAAATCCCCTAAAACTGATTAACAATAATATAACAGTGACGTGTGCTCTATCTCTTCTGTTGCTAGTCATCTCCCCTAGATGGCAGTTCTGCAACAGTTGTACAAGCTAATCGTTGTAAACACAAATGCCACGAACCTACTACGCTGGCGTAAGAGGGGGAGAGGTGATACTCCCACGTAGCGGGTCCCAGGTGGCGGATAGAGGGGTCCTAACCGGCTTGCCGGCGGACTTGAGGGAAATAAAATACCTCTCGTGGACCAAACACACAACAAACACACAACAAACACACAACCCCCTGTGGATGGGAGACTCAGACGAGGAATACACCCACGGTATCCCCTGCCTGTCGTAAGAGGCGACTAAAAGGGGCGACCAAGGGATGATTGTATTAGAACCATGAAACTTCTTGTGATTAGTACCACCACGCGGGGAACACCGTTGGTCGCTTTCACTTGCGCGTAGTACCACTATGTTCGGTACCAAATACGTTAGTGATTAGTAGCAAAAGTGTACGTTGCCAGCTTTTACATTACCTGTGATTAGTAGCACTATATGAACGACACCATGGGACGACGGAACCCATGGTTTTGGCTTGCCTATGATTAGTACCCACTCAATGAGGGACACCAAGGGATGGCGCGAGTGCCTGTGGTTAGTACACTTGCGTGATGAACACCATAGATTTGGGTTGCCTGTAAATGGCGCCGCAATGTGCGAAACCCCACAGGTCTGTATTACATGTGCGAATTTCATTACCTGTGAGTACCATAATGGGTGGAATACCGCGAGTCTACGCTAATTTTGATTAGTACCACAGCATGGCAAATAACATTGTTCTACTTTCCTAACGATAAGTACCATTATGAGGGGCCGATGTCTTGAAGTTTGGACCCCTTTGGACTAAAAGCATCATCGATTCAGTATTATGCTATAGACGCAGTCCCTTGGTCAGTAATACTATTATTTCACGTCAGTTTCTGTGAATGCGAGCATTGCGTGTCGGATTCACTGATTGTTTTAAATTAACATCCATCCATTCATTCTTTGTCCTCACGTTTTGAATTCTGGTCAGTGGAAGATTTTGGACTCTTAATTTGTCATTCCATTTCGTCTCATTTCGTACCATTAGGGGCCGATGACCGAGATCTTAAGCCCTTTTAAACAACAATTATCATCATCATCAAACACAAATGTTTCAACCATTGCAACTAAAATTTTAAACCTGCATGGTGGTCACTGAATATAGGTATATTAATTTTAGTTTATCGCGACTGTAGATATAGCACGTAAATTATGTACAACTGAAAGATTTTGATTCAGTAAAATGTCTAACATTTCTTTTTTTTTTCTAGTTGCTTTTACGTCGCGCCGACACAGATAGGTCTTATGGCGACGATGGGACAGGGAAGGGCAGGGAGTGGGAAGGAAGCGGCCGTGGCCTTAATTAAGGTACAGCCCCAGCATTTGCCTGGTGTGAAAATGGGAAACCACGGAAAACCATTTTCAGGGCTGCCGACAGTGGGGTTCGAACCTACTATCTCCCGAATACTGGATACTGGCCGCACTTAAGCGACTGCAGCTATCGAGCTCGGTAAAATGTCTAACTAAATTACAATGAGCAATCAGAGCGGTGACTACAGATAAAATATTAATGATGAACATTAATTGGTAATCTGAAAGTAATTTCTCCAAACTACCTCGCACAAGAACGCCGGCTACAGCCTTATTACCACGCACTTTGCCGGAGAGATTTGGTGCTAACATGCGAATAATTGTGTGCACCACAGCGTGGTTTTGTAACTTAAGTCATGAGCGTGTGTGCTGAACCAGCGTACTGTTTACACACTTTCCGATGCGCTGTAAGTTTATTAGATTCAGTTCATACTTACGGTAGATTAAATCTCAAGAATATTCACAAGCTATATCCTCCAGGTAGTGCTCTAAGGCACAGTGGATCACATAGCGTAAATTCTTCTATATGAGTCGGGGATCTCGATATTATCAGTAAGAACTAAAACTGTAATTCAGTAATATGTATTAACATCTTCAGCTATTGTGTATGCATTTTTCTCTAAGCTTTGTTTGTGGCAGTAGTGATAGTGAATATTGTGTTATGGCGAATCATAATTCTCACCTACAGTCAAACCTACAAACGTATTTTACTTGCAGTTAAAACTTACATCACTCTCTAAGAATGATCACAAGCATAAGTAGGAAAATTAATAGTAGGCCTTATAATATGCATGTTCTATTACTGGACTGTATTTTACAGCAACCTAAGCACATCCCTTGAACGAACCCCCATGTGTTACATTTACTCTTGATGTACCGGTACCATTGTTCGATCATATCTTCCCTGCGCTCTACGTATAAAAGGACTGCAAAAAAGTCCCTGTCACAATGCTATGTAATATATCGATACTGACTCTAAACACCCGTAATATCTTGCCTCTCATTTCCATTACCTGCCCCCAAACTATATCCTTATGTAGTTCTCCGCTATCTATACCCATTCACCGATGAGCTGGTTACAGCGAGTCACACCTGGGATTCTCTACAGTAGGTGCTGAAATGAGAAACGATGTTAAATATGTTTCACTTTAAATCAATTGCGAAATAGGATGTAAAAAAAGAAAGTGGAATAGATTATATGCAGAGTGGTCCACAAGCACATCAACATTCAGGAACCGAGATCGATAGCTGCAGTCGCTTAAGTGCGGCCAGTATTCAGTAATCGGGAGATAGTGGGTTCGAGCCCCATTGTCGGCAGCCCTGAAGATGGGTTTCCGTGGTTTCCCATTTTCACACCAGGCAAATGCCGCGGCTGTACCTTAATTAAGGCCACGGCCGCTTCCTTCCACTTCCTAGGCCTTTCCTATCCCATCGTCGCCATAAGACATATCTGTGTCGGTGCGACGTTAAGCAAATAGCAACCAAAAAAAAAAAAACCATTCATGAAGATAGGCAACCCCTCTAACAATGCTAGTCTTTAACGTCGATACTTTTCTGCTTGCTACCCACAAGTAAGCAACGAAAAACGAGCCGAACTCTCACAGTGAAATAGATTATATGCAATCTTCGCGCCAAGCTGAAAGGGCCATTCCACAAATAGGCCTAGTGTTTATTGCGGTTTGTTATGATACGGATACCGGTAATACGATCAAGTTAGTAGATAGTGCAAAGTAACTTGTTAAGATAGAATCCAAATGATTGTTGTAAAAGATGAATCAGAGGTATGCCACGAAAATTAAATGTCGAGGTAATAATAATAATAATAATAATAATAATAATAATAATAATAATAATAATAATAATAATAATAATAATAATGAATAATTTCGTGTGACTATTTCTAGCCGGGTGCAGCCCTTGTCATGCAGACCATCCGATGAGTGTGAGTGGCCATTTGTAGGCAACTGCGTGATATTATTTTGGACAATAGTGTTGTGTGAGTTGCAGGGATGTTGGGGATAGCACAAACACCCAACCTCTGAACCAATGGAATTAACCAATGAAGATTAAAATCCCCGACCCGGCCGGGAATCGAACCCGGGATCCTCTAAACCGAAGGCCAGGACGCTGACCATTCAGCCAGCGATGTGGAGGTGAAGGGGGCATACAAAATAAGCGTGGTTCCTGAGTGCAAGGAGAGTGTCGCCATTGTGAATGAATCGGTAAGGCCTTTGAAATCTGTAAATGGATCCACGGTTCGAATCCTGTTATATGCAGATATTTTTGAAGACATTCCCGGACTCATTGTACTATGCAGCACAGATTGTCTTCTTTGAGACAATAACACAGTGTCGATTTAGGTATGAATGCTGCCTAAAATCCTCAGTTGTTAAAAAGGGCACAACTTGAAGTTTCTTCATTCACTCGTGTGGTGGAAGTGAACTTAATTGTTGTACTAATCTACTCTCGCGACATATTCCATTGTTGAATATTTTGATATGTTACTCATCTGTGCAGATACAGGACAGATGTCATTCAAGTGATTTCCTGAGATAAGGAAAGTGACAGCAAATATAGGTTGCATAAAACTAAATTTTAAGGAGCTGGTGAACCACTTGGTATTAGAACTGTTAAGCAGTTAACTACCATAAAATAGTTATTTAAAAGCTAGATAGATTATATACTCAGTTGAAATCAACTAGTTATAAGACCGGTAAGTTAGAAGTTCCTAGTTGTAAGTTCTGATTGTAAGTTTATCATATTTTATATGAAGGTGAAGTTATGGTAGGACAAAGCATACAAAACAGTAGGGTCCATAACCCCATTCTCACCATGAAATACAAGACGTTTAATAAAGCAAACACATTAAATAAATAAATAAATAAATAAATAAATAAATAAATAAATAAATAGACAACCATCCTCTCAAGGCGAATCACTCTTCCTGGTTTGAATGAGATTCGTACTCATCGTGTCTAGTTTGATCACAAGTTCATTTATAGTTCTTTTAATTTGTCATTCAGAGAGTTAGAGGGCCGCGTAGCCGGCGACTATTTCAGTCGACAGCGAATGTGGGGTTCTTTCAGGGCCACAAACAAATCCACCAATATACAGGCCCCATATACCGTAGACCCAGTGTTTATTTAAGGGTGAGTACCGTTTCTTTGGAAACGCTCCCAAGTGTTCAGCCGCGATGATCATTACATGAAGGTGTACGATATTAGCGCACCTGTGTATTGTAACTGGCAGGCATTGAAGTATCAGTTATTGTTACTTCTACAGTAATAATAATAATAATAATAATAATAATAATAATAATAATAATAATAATAAAGGAGAATAACCTCCGAACTTACAGATTTTTTCCTGCGTAGAGGTTATGTAGGCTATATGCCTCCACATTAACTCCATTCAGTAGTTTATCATCAGACAGTGCCCGAAGTCTATCCTGTAACATTTTGCTTATAAAACACGCTCTTGACGAACGAATGGTTCTGAGTAGAATAGTTAGTCTAATTTAGCTCAAACCTCAACGCTTCAGTGGCCTCTTTATTTAGATTATGTAAATCGAACAACACTGCTGTGAATGTACTGTTAACTGTAGTGTGCCCTTTTCATCATCATCATCATCATCATCATCATCATCATCATCATCATCATCATCATCTGTTTACCCTCCAGGTTCGGTTTTTCCCTCGGACTCAGCGACGGATCCCACCTCTACCGCCTCAAGGGCAGTATCCTGCAGCTCCCGACTCTTGGTCGGGGGATACAACTGGGGAGAATGACCAGTACCTCGCCCAGGCGGCCTCACCTGCTATGCTGAACAGGGGCCTTGTGGAGGGATGGGTAGATCGGATGGGATAGGCAAGGAAGCGGGAAGGAAGCGGCCGTGGCCTTAAGTTAGGTACCATCCCGGCATTCGCCTGGAGGAGAAGTGGGAAACCACGGAAAACCACTTCCAGGATGGCTGAGGTGGGAATCGAACCCACCTCTACTCAGTTGACCTCCCGAGGCTGAGTGGACCCCGTTCCAGCCCTCGTACCACTTTTCAAATTTCGTGGCAGAGCCAGGAATCGAACCCGGACCTCCGGGGGTGGCAGCTAATCACGTTAACCACTACACCACAGAAGTGTGCCCTTTTATCGGTAACAGTCCCCTCCGTCCATAAATATGAGGTGACCTGTATGTAGGCTTCATTCAACGGCACAGTAATTAGCCATCGCATAACTTTCTTTCAAAATCCTCTTGTTTCTAATAGGATGACCCCCTGTGGGTGGGGGACGCGGACGAAGAATACACCCACGGTATCCCCTGCCTGTCGTAAGAGGCGACTAAAAGGGGCGACCAAGGGATGATTATATTAGAAACATAAACTCCTTGTGATTAGTACCACCACGCGGGGAACACCATGGGTCGCTTTTACTTGCGCGTAGTACCACTATGTTAGGTACCACATAGGTTTATGATTAGTAGCAAACGAGAGCGCGACGGTTTTTACAGTACCTGTGATTAGTAGCACTATATGAGCGACACCATGGGATGACGGAACCCATGGTTCAAGCTTGCCTATGGTTAGTACCCACTATATGCCTGTCAGTGGCGCCGCAATGTGCGAAACACAGTAGGTCTGTAATACATGTGCGAATTTCATTACCTGTGAATAGTACCAAAATATGTGGAATACCGCGAGTCTACGCTACTCTTGATTACTACCGCAACATGACAAATACCATGGTTCTACTTTTCTAGCGATAAATACCATTATGAGCGGCCGATGACCTGGATTTTGTAACCCGTTTCGACAACAAGCATAATCGATTCAACATCGTGCTATAGAAGCAGTCCCTTGGTCCGTAATACTATTGTTTTGTGCGAGCTTCTATGCATTTGCAGCGCTGTTGGTCGGATCCACTGATCGTTTTAAATTCATATCAATCCATCCATTCATTCTTCGTCCTCACTCTTTGAATTCTGGACAGTGGAGGATTTTGGACTTTTAATTTGTCATCTCCTTTCGCACCATTAGGGGCCGGTGACCTCGGTGTTAGGCCCCTTTAAGCAACAAACATCAATCAATCAATCAATCAATCAATCAATCAATCAATCAATCAAATAAGATGAACACATTGTGCAGGTTGTAGGATTCAAAGTAACTCCTCTTCGGCCACCGGCTATCCACAGTTCATGAATATTCTCGCCTTTCGAGAATGTGCAAAATATTTCTTTGCTGACTTTTTTTTTAGTTGAGTATACTATCCAACAACTTACCAGGCCACCTTACAGTCTTAAATCTATGATAGGGTCGGGAATCAAGCGTGGACCTCCAAGTATGTCAGTCATAGTTCAGAGATGAGCAGGGAAATAGCATCAGCCAGAACCTCACTGTATTCAATATTAGGGAACAGGACGACACTACCGGAGTCCAGGGTACCGTAAGAGCCCACTATGCAAAGATATTACATGGGTGCTATATCCATATATCAGGTAGCAGCCTCTCTCCCCTGCAGGTTGCGTGGTGATACAAGAGGGCTATTTGCAGAGAAGCGCGGGTACAAAAATAGCCTGTGCTTACACACAGACGTAACGCATTGAGAAATCACACATTTTGAGGTACACAGAACAGTTGATGACAAGCACTTAACACCTGACAGTCAGCCTGCTTGGAAACGGCGCCAAATCCTGACCTCGTCTGCGGAATCATTTAGCTTACCTCGGCTTCCATACCATGAAATGGTGACTTCATCGCTAGCTCAGAGGAGTGTCGCGAGAGCTTGTAGTAGCTACCCTTTTACATCCATTTCCCCTAAGCGGTCACCTCTCAGCATAGTAAGCAGCTAGGCTAAGCTTCAGGGAGCTGTTACTAACATTCTACCAACTTAGCAGCGCTAGAACTTGACTAAGCTTCGGAGAGCTGCAATATAGAATGCTTGGCGAGAATAGAGACCGTTTCTGTTCTTCCCTTCAAGCGGTTGGCAATAGTAATTACTTCAAAAATAGTTTTGCATCAACGCCACGTGACATTTAACTGTGTTCCTATCTTGACCTGTCCTATGCAGACCGGAAAAACGACCCATAGGACGTTTGTAAACACACAACTGCATATACCCACAAGCAGAACGCCATGCTCTAATGGGAGGCAGCATTTCACTGGAAAATCCCTGTGAGTGGAGGACGCAGATGAAGAATACACCCACGGTATCCCCTGCCTTGCGTAAGAGGCTACTAAAAGGGACGACCAAGCAATTATGGATTTTGAACCATGAGATTACTTGTGATTAGCACCATTACGCGAGGAACACCATGGGCTCGACTTTACTTGCGATAGTACCACTATGTGAGGAACACCATGGGTCTGTGATTAGTATCATCGGGGTTGAAACACTATCGGGTTACAGTACCTGTGATTAGTACCACTTCGTGAGCAACACCACAAGTCCGGAGAAGCTTGTGATTATTACCATTATGTGGGAAACACCATGGGTCTGCGTTACCTGCGATTAGTACCATTATGAGGGGCCTGTGACCTGGATTTTGGACCCTTTTAGACAAAAAACAATCCTCGATTTAGGATTTTGCTTTGGAAGCAGTCCTTCGTTCGGTTTATACCATTGTTTTAAATTATTTTATTGGAAGGTGGGGCATCGCGGGTCGGATACACTGATTGTTTTAAGTTCGTGATCGATCATTGTTCACCGTCGTGTTTTTGAATTCTGGTCAGTGGAAGAATTTTGGAATTTCAATTGTCACTGCATTTCATCACATCTCGTAACGTTAGGGATCGATGACCTATATGTTAGGTCGCTTTTTACATTAAGTATCACCATCATTTCAATTGAAATGTTAGCACTACTGTGGTGTATTCTCAGCAGTGTCAGCGGTGGTCTAGGATGGTACAGCGTGCAATTTCTACATGTGAACATGTACGCATAATCACATTATGTCAAGAAGGATGGTCAGTTTCTCCACGTGTGGACCGTAATAAAAGTGATGCGGTTCGAACATCGGAAGAGGTACAGAGAGACAGGAACTCTTGATGACTTACCTCGCCCAAGTCGTCCCAAGGGCTACGACTACAGTCGATGATCTTACCTTCGAATTTGAGCTCGAAGGAATCCTGAATGCAATTCCACCATGCTGAATAATGATCTTCGGGTAGCCACAGATCGCCGCGTTTCAACTCAAACTGTGAGAAACATGTTGCATGAAGTTCAACTTCACTCTTGACACTCGTGAGGGGGCCCAGCTTTAAACCTAGACATCACGGGGCGTGATTCAGGTGGACTCAAAATATGCTGAATGGTCTCTTCAGAATTAGCATAAATAATTTTCACCGATGAGAGTCGCACAACCCTTGGTCCTGACAACGATCGTCGGCAACTTGTTTGGAGGCTTCACGTCTCGGACGCACTGTTCAGCACGTGCAGCAAGGTGGTTGTTCCCTGGTGTTATGGGGCGGCATTATGTGGGGCCACCGTACGCCACTCCTAATCATGCAGGCCAATGACACGGCTGTACGATACAGGGATGACCTCTTCCGACCCATAGTGACACTGTATCGCCAGCACTTTGTCTTGACTTTTTGAACGACAATGCGCGCAAGCATCGTGTGGTGCTCGATAATGAATTCATGATCACGATATAGCTCGACTAGAGTGACCGCCATGTTCACCAGACATGAATCCTATCGACCATACCTGAGATAAATTAAAGAAAGCTGTTTATGGACGTCACCGCTCACAAACCACTCTTAGATATCTACGCAGAATCGCCAGTAAGGAGGGGAAGAATTTTGATCAACATTACCTAGGTGAAGTAGTGGACAGTTTGGTTCGAGATGATGCAAAACTTGTTTGTGTAATTATTAACATCTACATCCTATAGAGAACTCATGAAGGCCCAGCAAGATTACACGGATTGATTTTCCAAAATTCTCATTACTTCTTCTTCTCATCATCATCATCATCATCATCATCATCATCATCATCATCATCATCATCATCATCATCATTTGATCCTGGACAAAGCACATTGAGTAGTAAGTTGCCTCCACAGGTGTCGATCGTTTGCAACATTTTCAGTATCGTTCTGGAAGATTGCAATGGTGCTGAGGTTCTCCTTCATCGTTTGACGTTAAGTCTTCCGAGGACGGCATTGTTTCCTCTTACTACCGGGCAGTATCCACCGTCAGACATGCGCAGGTAGTGACCAACTTAACTCACTATCGGTAATACTTTCTTTGTGATTCTGTCACGATATGATACACCAAAGATCTTCCTGAGACAACCCTGCTGGAACGCTTAGTTGTCTTGACAGCCATATACTGCCCTTGGTATAGTGAGGCTCTTGGACAATTTAACTGTCGTTGAAATCTTTACGGGGGCCGATGACCTCGATGTTAGGCCCCTTTAAACAACAAGCACAAACATTTACGGTTGATGATAGCCGAATTAAATGCATATGCTAGGAGCAGCCGACACCATCGCTATCCGGCAGCTGACTTGGTGTGTGGCTCCACCATTACAGATGATACTGCCAAGATATTTGAACTGTTGTACTTCTTATGGAGCGTGGCACGTTATGACTTTAATTATTTTATGACTAAAATTATGTAAAAATTCTTGTCCTCGTCCTGAGGTTGTGCAGCTCTTTTTAGGCACACCGCCAATGAAGATGAGTTGCATTTACTATTTTAACCACATACCAACCCTCCTGCCATTCTTAAATTTCTGGCAGTACTGGGACTGGAACCTGGGCCTCCGAGGACGGCAGCTAATAGCGCTAATCCTTACGCTGAGGTGGACATGATTATTATTATTATTATTATTATTATTATTATTATTATTGTTATTATTATTATTATTGTTGTTGTTGTTGTTGTTGTACCGGGAGGTACACCCCAACGCCGCGCCTTTAAATCTTGCGCCCAGAAACTCCTCTACAGGAGGTACAGTGAACTAGAAACTAGACCTATTTAAACCTTTACTCAGAAGATGTCAGTACTGTAATTCGACGTAATTTTGTTATTGTGAAGTTTCCAGTACTGTGTGAATTTCAACTTGTTTTTGTTTTCCGTTCATCAAGAAGTTTGGACATTCTCTCATAGATGTCACTGCTAGAAAACTATGATCATGCACCCTGGTGCGAAGTGAAAGAACCTTTTTGAAGAAGATTTGTATTCATAAGTTTTTTCTAATAGATGTTCATTTATTTTTGGGTTGGCAATAGTTATCTTTTCTTTCCGCCAATTTTGAATCCAGCCAATCCCTAATTTTTGTAATTAATTTCCAACCAATCCCGTATTTCTTCTTCGATTCTGAGTGTAACTTTTAAATTCTCCAATAAAATTGAGAGGGCGTGGTTAGTTTATTCATGAAAGGTCTCGAACCTTCCCCGAGGGTTTATAAACTGCGGAGTTTCACGTCTCCTGGCCAATTGATCGTCATCTAACTTAGTGTGTGTGTCAAGCAGGAGGAGGGAGGCGCCTCTTTCATCAGGCAGCAGTTCTTCAGCAAGGTAATGGCCATCTAACATCTTACCTTTTTGCTAGCTCCGCAGTTTAACCTGAGGGAAAGGTCCGAAACCTTAACTATGTAACCAACTTCTCTAAAATGTAAATTCTGCCGGCTAATGTAAACATTTCATAAAATCTCCAACTGTAATTCGGGGACAGAGAGTGACGTACCCTCTCGAGCTCCCCTTCATATTGGTTTGAGGTGACTACGTTTTGTAACTGGTTTTCTTCCTTTCCGTAATTATTCTTATACGAGTCACCTCCATAGTTTGGGAATAGCCCCTGTTTCATCGGCCTAGTGCCCCCTTAGATTTTCAGACTTCATCTTGGAGTGCAGATACACGCCTCCATTCTATTTGTGTTTCGGGCCATTTACTTAACCTGTTCTTTTCTACTACGGCCCAATAGGTTGGGTACTAGATACCCCTGTTTTAAATTTTGTAAGTTGTGCCTTGATGGCAAGTAATTGTAATTTTCTGATATTGCCTAGAGTAGGCTTGAGAACTGAGAGCACGTTAGCTCTTTCTCTGGTGTTGTAAAAGTGCCTCTGGGAGGCCTGATATTGTAATTGCTGGAGCTGCCCTTAAGTAAAGTTGTGGTCTTTGTAAAGTTGAGCGTGTAGCTCAGGAATTGTAATGTGAGGGCTTGAAGCCCAAGATCTGTTTATACCACCAATCTTGTCTTTCCTAGACTTGTTTATTGCTACTGCTGGTACCTGTTACATTGTTATTTGTTGATTTTGAAATTCTATATATATATATATAACCTTTGTTACAGTTTTAAATTAACTTTGATTTTGTAGTTAGACCCATTCACCCCGGCACCTTCTTTCACCTCTGCTGGTCCACGGGTATCCTCCGTAACAATTATTATTATTATTTTCTGATTATCCAGATGTTCTGATATGAATATCAGAAGTTACATAGTTTCACTGGATTTAAATGACTGTATGCTGGTCAGTTTTCGCGGATACTTCGCTGTAAGTTTTTTTAGACGAATTGTGAACAAGAAATGGTGTGTTTGGCTATTTATCGTAAATAACTCTAGTCGTACTTTTTCGCATGCATTCGGCTAGACTCGAGCTGGCCGCAGGTGTAAAAGAGGTCCCTGAACGAGATAAATCGCTTTGTAACAACGTTAGTAGGCGTGGTGACAAATTGAAGGAGACATTAGGCCAGGCGTTCACACAGTCAACTGCTGTATGTATGACACTCACGGTTACCAATATAATAGTACTATTTCGCTATTGACGTTCGTAATTCTGTACTGAACGTTGTGTCTCTTGTGTAAAGACACATCTTTCGCCGTCTTTCCAATAATTTGTGAGAAAAGAAATATCCATACGCACTGTTCGCCTGTTGCTACTCCTTGAAGACTGCAGTCTTTTTGCTTGTCTCCCTTCGCACAGGCCAGAGAAAAATGAAGGCAACCCTGGTCTCACTTATAGCTGTGAAAGTATGGAGGTAGATTCTGGGCACACCGGGCGAGTTGGCCGTGCGCGTAGAGGCGCGCGGCTGTGAGCTTGCATCCGGGAGATAGTAGGTTCGAATCCCACTATCGGCAGCCCTGAAGATGGTTTTCCGTGGTTTCCCATTTTCACACCAGGCAAATGCTGGGGCTGTACCTTAATTAAGGCCACGGCCGCTTCCTTCCAACTCCTAGGCCTTTCCCATCCCATCGTCGCCATAAGACCTATCTGTGTCGGTGCGACGTAAAGCCCCTAGCAAAAAAAAAGATTCTGGGCACTTGTGAGTAACGGCATTCGGAGCATGAGTAGCGCGTCCGGATGTTGTAGAAGGTGCTACTCTAATAGCCAGTCATGCTGCAATAGCTCTTTCTGGCATAGTGAGGAAAGCAATGGAAAACTTCCTCATTCTACACCATGCATTGTATATCTCATTATAGCACTGCCATCGGTGCTGTTTTCCTCCTTTAGAGATGCTGTTTGAGGATCCAAGCAGTCTCCAGACTGCTAACTTGCCATACACAAAGTCAGATTTAATATTCATCCCAAACCATTCCCGGAAGATATGAGGCTCCATCTAGCGTTGCTGTATTAAAAAAGTAGCTGATGACGAGGTCTCTACACATTACATGGGAGATGAAAAATAAAGAATAACTAAGTTTTGCTAGAACGAATGAGACAGGAAGTCTGGATATGTCTAAGCTGCTACATCCGTCAGTCATTTCAAATAATAATAATAATAATAATAATAATAATAATAATAATAATAATAATAATAATAATACTTGGCTGGAATTCTGACTACCACTGTCTTGGCCAATGCACTCCGCTATCGCACGTCCTACATTCTTAGTTTCTTAATAAAACATCTTAAAATGATTTCACGAGCTGACTTCAAGGTTCATCTGTGTAATTTAGAAACATACTGCAAATAAGAAACACAAGTTTTAAACACATGAAATTATCATGTTGGTCACAAATGAACGTAACTAAAATTTTAATGCTCGTTTGTGTGCATCATTGTCGCACAAGCATTTATGCAAGCGGTTTTTCTAAATACAAAAATATTATAAGTAACATTTTAACACCGAAAACGTTAAATTGAATTAACTTCTAGTCCATTGGATATATTTACATTCTGTTTTCGTTTCCTTAAATGGTATTGAGAATCTCGTGAAACACTGTGCTACATTTTTCTATTGAATTATTAATTATAGTTTTTTAAAAGGAACTATCATATTTTCTATCACAAGCAGAAAAGTTCAAACCATTACGAATTCAGACGTAATTAATTCATAAATCGGATATTTTTTTAAAATATCATTAATACCTCAACTTGCGATTCCAGTGCCTGAGAGCGGGCTGTGGTCTTGCCTTATCCGACAGCTTTCGCTGGCATATGGACGAGTAAACAGACAAGCCGTTTTCTTGTTGTGATACCAACCACACAACTGGTATTGAATGTACAAGCATGTCTCGCAGATGTGGCCCGTCGGTCTGTAACTTGCATATGGCAAGAGAACTAAAGACAAGAAAGGCAGGTTTATGTTCCTCAAACAAATAAAATTATAGCGATGGATACAAGGGAACATCCACTAAAGCGTTGTCTCGAATTGGAGAATACATTACGTGTGAAATTTTTTATTGTGCTAAGAATTTTCATGAGGGAAATGTTAATATGTTGAGCGAATAATGTTATGTCGTGGAGTAGTCTATTGAAAATTGGGAGGTTTCATGCATTCGCAGGTCACGGGAAAGAACGCACGATTCTTAGTTTCAAATAGGTCTATGTCGACACCTCATGTTCATATGAACAATTTTGTTTACAGTGACTAGTATGATCATCCCCCAGAATATTTCCCTTTCTCATTCGCACATTCTTTATATCATTGAACCATGTTTCCTCCCGAGCATTGTTATTTTCCAGTAATCAGGAAATTGCTGAGGCAATATTGCGGTAGAAAACGGGATTAGTCTAAACCAGGGAAGTATTCTCAATATTTAATTCATTACGCAATATTCTCACTGCACGTAAATGAAATGGCGTATGGCTTTTAGTGCCGGGATATCCCAGGACGGGTTCGGCTCGCCAGGTGCAGGTCTTTCTATTTGACACCCGTAGGTGACCTGCGCGTCGTGATGAGGATGAAATGATGATGAAGACAGCACACACACCCAGCCCTAGTGCCATTGGAATTAACCAATTAAGGTTAAAATCCCCGACCCGGCCGGGAATCGAACCCGGGACCCTCTGAACCGAAGGCCAGTACGCTGACCGTTCAGCCAACGAGTCGGACTCTCACTTCACTAATTATTATTTGCAAAAGATCAGGGTCTGAAAGGTAATTTATACGCAAAGTAATCAAAGCAGATTAATAAATTGTATTACGGTATAAACTACTTTTAAATCCTTGAAACAATGAACGGTGATGTATTCGAAATGCCCTTTTCTTGTTGTCATCTCGGTCCGCACTGATACACATTGATGAGCATACTCAAATTTTGGAGACAGGAACTATTGAAACGCCGACGACAATTGTTCAGCACGTTGTTGATGTATGCTGAGAGAATCGTCAAACCGCATTGCACAGTATTTTCCTTATCATATACACGATGCAGAAATAACGATTTAAGGTTGTAGTTCGTAAGTTGTATTCTGAGGTATAATCTTTATTAAGAGGTTTTTAGAATTGTGAGTTCTTCTCCCAGTATGTGTGAATTATTGCTGAAGCCACAAGATTCGAGCAAAAACGGGCTGTGTATTCTTGAAAATGGAAGAAATGCTGCTTTTAAAGAAGCGAATAATTACTGCATCATATTAACTGATAAGCTCCAATTAGAATTGTCATCTTTAAAACGCTCCATTGCTTAATTCTGATTAACTATTAATATAAGAGTAATGCATCCGCAAGTGCAAGAAAATTTAATATTTTTATTTGCTCGTCCTGAATGTTTGCTTGTCAGAAGGCCAACGTTCTACCGTATACACCTCTCAGTCCAGTTTAGTTTATCTTCTTACGTAAGCAATATTAACGTTAGTAACACGGGATGCATTGTTCCCTCCTTCAGTCGAACATTACATCTCACTAACGAAATTACTGCTAGTCATTCGGTTCATTTAATCTGTTACACTAGTGACAAATGTGTGTACATCGTTAGTGCGGTGAAGAATGCATTTTAAGTGGGCAGCTGCACCATGTTATTGCTGCGGTAAATCATGTGGCACTTAGCCACACACGATGAGCAGAACACTTTCGTGAAATGCTATCAATTTCATTATTACAGCTAAGCTTTTTTATATAACCGCATGATCCTGAAATATCTTCTCTTAAAAGCAATAATAATAATAATAATAATAATAATAATAATAATAATAATAATAATAATAATAATAATAATAATAATAATAATAAAATTACTTTAGCTGAAGATGGCATTCGAACGTTTTCTTAGCAATTCGTCATAAAATATTTAAGATTTATTCTGGAAGGAGTAAAAAGTCCATGACCGGGCGAGTTGGCCGTGCGATTAGGAACACGCAGCTGTGAGCTCGCATCCGGGAGATAGTGGGTTCGAACCCCACTGTCGGCAGCCCTGAAGATGGTTTTCCGTGGTTTCCCATTTTCACACCAGGCAAATGCTGGGGTTGTACCTTAATTAAGGCCACGCCCGCTTCCTTCCCATTCCTAGGCCTTTCCTGTACCATCGTCGCCATAAGACCTATCTGTGTCGGTGCGACGTAAAGCAACTAGCAAAAAAAAAAAAAGTCCATGAAGACATCAGTAAATAATTCGAGTCTGTAGTATTATTTATCCTAGTCCGGCCCCGCAGTGTAAGGGACAACGCGTCCGCCTGTCACCCGGCGGCCCCGTGTTTTTCCCGACCGGGTCGGGGTTTTTAATTGTAATAATATCTCTGGCCTGGGGACTGGGTCTTTGTGTCGTCCGTGACGTTCCTTTACTCACATTCAACACTCTATACACTTCCGCAACTACACTTACACGCAGGTTCCTATCATATGGTAAAAGTAGTGGCAAAAGGTCTTGAGAGGTCGACGCCACGAACAAATATCATTAAAATATATATACTCCAACACATTGATCCAGTTATCAGTCCAGTTGTTCGTGAATACGTATCTCGGGATGGGATGTTACATGTAAGGTATAAGAATGAATAAATACACACTCATTTAGTAGTTAAGTATTATTTTATTGATAATAGGTCCATTGTGTGAGCTATTATTGGAATTGTACTCCAGAGTCTATAGTATCGTATTCACCTACTTGGAATACATCGATATACTCGTCCACATCCATTGGCTTCGAGTAGTAGTCTCCTCAATGCACCATCTCGAGTCTCCTTCGCTATCTGTACACCTCTCAGCATTGGTAACTTTGGGCTTGTTCTCTTCGTCTTGACGTGCTCTATCGTTTGCTATCGGTCGCTTGCACTCCCCATCCGATTTGCTCTTCATATGCCTCGACATTGACATTTTTTTTCTTTTCACTGAATTGCAACCTTTCTTTTTTCAGGTTTACCTTGCCGACTGTTGATTTATTTGCTTAATTGGGATCGTTGCCTAATTCTTTAAAAGTCGTGTAACACCACTGCTGACACTCTATCGCTCCCCGTTCTCGAGTTGCACTGCCTTGGCTGCCGCGCAACCTATCAGTTCGTTCTTCAACTTCTCCCTTCCCACGTATCGCTAGATGACATTACTCGCGAAAGAAATTCGAAACCTTCCTCTCGAGTTAGCTTTCAAAGAATATTACTCAGTATCATTTTGGATAAAATTAATCTGTCGATCATCGCTTATTTCATTGGAATGTATCATGTAGTTTAGAATGGTTGTTAAGGCACCAGTTCTGTATGTTCTAACACTGTGGTTAGCCGATTCGAGTCCCGTTGGTCGAAAAAAAATTTCAACAGAGTAGGACAGGTGGTGGTATACAATTTCTTATCACTATATTGCATGCCGAAAGCCTGGATTCATTTCTTAACCTCTGCACAGTGGCGGCATATGACGCTGTTGACAGTGATTCATCCGCGAGATGGGGACGTTAAGCCTTGAACAGAGACGTCGATGTTAATCGACAGGAGTAGGCCAGGACTGGGTTTCGCCCTCTCTATTTCTGCTATCATATACATTACGACATCCATTTCATCTAATTAAATTCCCTGGTGAAGTTGTTGTCAGGAAGGGCATCCGGTTGTAAAAACCCGCTACCAAAATTCATCTCACTTCATACCGGACCCCGTATAGAAAAGGAGGAGGCTACGGCTGAAAAGGTATTATATTTGGCCTTAATTATGACACAACCCCGTAGTATGCCTGGTGTGAAAATACAGTAAAGAACCTTCATCAGGGTTACCGATCGTGTACTTCGATCTCCTCTCCTGAATACTACACTAGCTTACAACCATATGACTTGTACCATGTTGTCAGCTCCTTCGGTTTTAAGATATAACATCTGACCTTCATGTTCTGGTCTGGCAGTATTCCTCATACCAGCCATAGGTCGATCTGCGTCGAAATTGACACGCAAGTAGCCTGAATTGCGTCTAATATCAATGCCTGCACACGGTACCTGACGCGAAAAGATCACTTATTATTATTATTATTATTATTATTATTATTATTATTATTATTATTATGATGATTACACCTGCCTACGTAGCGTAACGGTTAGTGTTATCAGCTGACGTCCTCGGGGGCCCGGGTTCTATTCCCGGTACTGCCAGAAATTTTTGAATAGTCATTTATAGACGCATTGTTTACGATCCTGACTTTCAGTAGATAAACATTGAAAGTCAGAAATACCCGCATAACATTCCTGCAAACACCCTTCTTTGCTCGTTCCATTTTCAATAAACCGCGGTTCCGATTAATTGTATTACAGCGTGGTGTTTGCGACAAGAGTGATAAAGGATAAATCAAAGGAATGGAGGTTCAAAGGAGGAGTGAGCTTGGCTGGGTCTCTTCTAGCGATAGACTGATCTCAATATTTCAATCATGTTATATTTAGCAGCACGCTTCAAGCCATATGTGCAGAAGCGTAGGCCATGCCCCTGGCCTGACCCTGGCTGAGAGCACTACAACTTGCTGTATACTACAGTTTTCAACTCTCCATGATAAAATGGTCATTCAATTTATGATAGTTGTTAAATGCATCTTACGACGCATTAACAGTTCCACACGACAGAGCACCCAAGACACGCTCTTCTGCGGGACTTGAATAGAGTAGAACAATTCTATTGTCGTTAAATGACGTACAGTTCTAATTCAGAAAGTCAGCCACGTAGTAAAATAGCTCCCTGTGTTTTATCATCATCATCATCATCTTGATCTTACATGAGTCTTGGTTAGTGAATACGCCTATCCTCCATTAGGAGGAACACATCCGCGGTATCCTCTCCCTGACGTTCTAAATTTCAGATCTTCTAGCTGAAACTGACATTGTTTCTAGTTACGTACAGTACACCAACCTTCCCGCTTTCATATATCCTATCAGACCTCCCTTTATCAACTCTTGTTCTCTTCCGACCCGATGGTATTAAGGCGAATAGTGCACAGAGTGGCACGCTGAAGAGCGAATTCGCATGTACGAACGCAGTTTTGTAACATATTCGTGCACACGCAGAGACCCAGTTCGCTGCCCGGCATTATCCGTGCCGTTGTCTGACGAAACATCAAAATATGTTGCAGTTAGTATCGCGTTGTCTTGAGCTTGGATTCTGGAGATACTGAGTTTGAATTCCACCATCGCCAGCGCTGCTTTCCATGGTTTCCCATTTTCACAATCCTAAAATTTCCCATCCTTAAGTTGCCGAAAACTTTCGATGTGTTAGTGCAACGTTAAACCACTAGGAAAGAAATGATGCCGTTAGTCTATATTTTAGAAGATTGGGTACAGTTTCAGAATACAGTATATGTTTTAATACACCTATTGAATCACTTACTCTTAATTTTCTTGCTGTTTCGCTATTGGGAGTGACGTGACCGTATGTAATCAGCAAACATGACTGTTCGCTGATAAGGACGGTGTCCGCTTCACCGATTTACTTTTTAGGGGAAGCAGGGCCCTAAGAGCGGTAAGAACGTTTTAAAAATCAGTTATCTGTGTTACTACACAGGCACGTGACGTTACCCCGTTACTCCGTCCGGATACGCCTACTGATACAATGACACATATTCTCATATTTCCAAACATACCATCTAGATGTTGTAGATAGCGTTATGCACCTATATACAGAAGTTCTGCTCTTATTTTTTTAAATGTTAAATGTTATTTATAATTGGCTTTACTTCGTACCGACATAGATAGGCCTTACGGCAACGGTGGGGCAGGAAAGAATTAGGAGTTGGAAGGAAGCGAACGTAGCTTTAATTAAGGTACAGCTCAAGCATTTGCATGGTATAAAATACCGGGCTCGATAGCTGCAGTCGTTAAAGTGCGGCCAGTATCTAGTAATCGGGAGATAGTGGGTTCGAGTCCCACTGTTGGCAGCCTTGAAGATGGTTTTCCGTGGTTTCCCATTTTCACACCAGGCAAATGCCGGGGCTGTACCATAATTAAGGCCACGGCCGCTTCTTCCAACTCCTAGGCCTTTCCTATCCCATCGTCGCCACAAGACCTATCTGTGTCAGTGCGACGTAAAGAAAATAGCAATATCATGGTATAAAATGGGAAACCACGGAAAACCACCTTCAGGGCTGTCGACAGTGGGCTTCGAACCTACTATCCACCAAATGCAAGCTGATAGCTACGTGACCCAATCCGCGCGGCCATTTGCTCGGTCGTAGCCTTAAGGTACAACCCCAGCATTCGCTTAGTGTGAAAATGGGAAACCACGGAAAACCATTTTCAAGGTTGCCGACAGTGGGGTTCGAACCTGCTATCTCCCTGGTGCAAGCTCACAGCTGCGTGACCCTAACCGCACAGTCAACTCGCCCGGTCTTGCTCTTATTAAGAAAACGTTATTTAATATTAACGACATTGTGGCGATGATCATGCATTTACGTTATCTGAACCTGATTAGTCTGGAGTACTGCTTGGCTGGAGAATAAATGCCTGTCTGTAATCTAAGGGACAAGGATGAAACATGATTGAATGTGTAGATGTGTGTATAGAGATATTCAGTGCCTTATATTCACTAAGTGATTTTGCTGATTTTCTTCTTGCTCTTCTTCAACAAGTATAATGCACTGCCATGTTAATTATATTCCTTTTTTTTTTCTTTCAGGTGAGTAGCAACATGACTGTGCAATTAAAGTTCCTGTATTTTGGTGAGTCTGACATATTATTAGTTTAAATGATATATTCTGGTATCACACATCACTGCAATATAGAAGAGAATAACAACCATAATGAGGGTAGTCACCAAGAAGTTGAGCAGAATATAGAAGGACCGGACAATTACAAAGAACACGCAACTGTAGCTAGCTCACTCCCTTCATACTCCCCAGTGCCACCTATGCAGTTGTGACCTGGACAATCAAATAGGCAGATACGATGCGGGTTTACCGACTCATTCTCTCATTTAAGGCAGATGTTGAAGAAAGTAGAAGAGAAGGAGGAGGGAAAGGAGAAGGTGGTAGTGTTTCACGTTTGTACTAAGAACGTAAGACAAGCAGGTATAAGTACCAACATAGTTGGGGATGTGTGGGATCTGGTAAATGCACTACGGATGAAGTTTCGGGAAGCGGAGGTTGTTATCAGTGGAATACTGTGTAAGAGGGGTACTGACTGGAAGGTGATTGGGGATTTAAATGAGACTATGGAGTGGGTATGTGGGAAACTGGGAGTGAAATTTCTAGATCCTAATGGGTGGGTAGGAGATAGGGATCTGCGCTCATATGTCCTTTACTTAAACCGCAGTGGTACATATAAGTTAGGAAATTTGTTTAGAAGAGTTACAGGGAGGTACATTCAGGGAAACAGGGTGCACTAGGCAGCGGTGTTAAGGGAACAGGGAACTGAAAATCAAGTAGGGATAACATAAAACTGTTAGTGCTCAACTGTAGAAGTATTGTAAAGAAAGGAATAGAATTAAGTAATTTAATCGATATATACTTACCAGATATTTTAATAGGGGTTGAATCATGGCTGAGAAATGATATAATGGATGCAGAAATTTTCTCACGGCACTGGAGTGTGTATCGTAGAAATAGGATAGGAAAGGTAGGAGGGGGAGTATTCATTCTCGTGAAAGAAGAATTTGTAAGCTACGAAAAAGTTAAAGATGACAAGCATGAAATTCTAGGGGTAAGGCTCATTTCTAAAGATAATAGGCAACTTGATATATTTGGAGTGTACAGACCAGGAAAGGGTAGCGCAGATGCTGATTCAGAATTATTTGATAAGATAATCAGCTATGTGGGAAACGATAAGGAAAGGAACGTGATCGTAGCGGGTGATCTCAATTTACCAAATGTCAATTGGGAAGGTAATGCGAACGACAGGAAGCATGACCAACAAATGGCAAATAAGTTAATATGGGAAGGGCACCTGATTCAGAAAGTGATGGAGCCAGCTAGAGGGAAGAATATTCTGGATGTGGTGCTGGTAAAACCAGATGAGCTCTATAGGGAAAGTGAAGCAATAGATGGTATTAGTGATCACGAAGCTGTTTTTGTGGTAATTAAAAATAAATGTGAAAGAAAGGAAGAGATTAAAATTAGGACTGTTAGGCAGTATCATATGGCTGATAAAACAGGCATGAGGGAGCTTTAATAAGCAACTATGATCGGTGGAAAACGGTAAATAAAAATGTAAACAGACTCTGGGATGGGTTTAAAGCAATTGTTGAGGATTTTTTTTTTTTTTTTTTTTTTTTTTTGCTAGTTGCTTTACGTCGCACCGACACAGATAGGTCTTATGGCGACGATGGGCCAGGGAAAGGCACTGTCGAAGAAGCCAAGTGTTACAGCAAAATCCTTTGTTTTGAAATTGGAAAGTGTAAAATTCAACGGTTTTAATACGCCTATCTTTTGACCTACTTCTTAAAACTCATTTAACTGCCTTTGCAGCCACAACCATCTGGTAATTCTAAATAAAAGGTTCATTTGAGTCCTTTTTATTCTCTGTCAGTCCCGGTATTAATGCATCAGTCTCAAACGATAAACATAAGTAATTTAATGACTTTCAACGTACGATTCGTAGTTTCGCTAGTTATTTGAAGGATGTCTTACTGTAGTATTCCTTCAGTAGGGAATTCACTCACAGCAACCTGACTGTATGTCACTGATAAGAGTGATCGCAAATGGGACAATACTTCACCCGTCAAAAATAAACTAGTTTTGTATTCTACCTGAGTGATCGCAAATGGGACTGATCGCAAATGAGACTGATCGCTAATGGGACGACACCATACCGACAGCCCTCCA
Organism: Anabrus simplex; assembly: GCF_040414725.1. Taxonomy (NCBI): domain Eukaryota; kingdom Metazoa; phylum Arthropoda; class Insecta; order Orthoptera; family Tettigoniidae; genus Anabrus; species Anabrus simplex. The sequence goes on along the minus strand of NC_090267.1, from coordinate 347,977,015 downwards.
GAATTTGAACAAGAATATCAGTACAACCAACAATTGAAAACAAGCTTTAAGGTTTAGAGAACATTGAAATCACAGTTTTTCATGTTATCCTTAATACCACGAGTGTGACACAATAACAGGGCTAGAAAGCCGAGAGTATTCGTCGTTTCTAGCACACCACACCTCGTAATCTGCAGGCCTTCAGGCTGAACACTAGTCGCTGGGTAGGCCATTGGTCTGTTGTGCCCTGGGGCTTGGTTTGGTGACACAATATATTTACTGCTTATAATTTTTAATTACTGTTATTTACAAACTTTACATCATTGGTCTGGTTAGTAGGTTACATTGTCGGCAAATGTGTTTCATTCACACAGAAGGACATGGGTCCGATTCCTTCCAGGAAGTTGAAATACAGGGTCATCACTTGGTTCGAGCACGCACTACTCCATACCAGCACTCTAGTGCCTTCGGCCCTCACAGACGTTCTTGCGCATCAACATAAATCGGTTAATTGCACAAGGCTATTTTAGCAACGTTATTTAGCAGTTTAACATCTTTAAAATATTTTCAATAACTCGTTACATCTCTTCTTTTGAGATGTTGGTTATTTCTTCCTTTCCACATATACAACTGAACAGAGTCCTACAGGCTCGCTCGCCCACTAACGAATACGTTCGGAATGCAAGCTGCCCGCCAAAGGGACTGGAGTGTCAAGAGCCGAGTGGTGCGTACCCGGGGATACGATACAGGGCCAGTGGGCCCGAATAAAATGACTCTGTACTTAGAAACGAGACTCCCCACGAGGCACTTATTTCAGGGGATACTAAGTCTAGTCCAGAAATAAGAACTACGTTGAAATGACGTATGGCTTTTAGTGCCGGGATGTGTCCGAGGACTTCGGCTCGACAGATCCAGGTCTTTTGATTTGAACCCTGTGTGCGACCTGCGCGTCGTGATGTGGATGAAAAGATGATGAAGACGACACATAAACCCAGTGCCCGTGCCAGGGGAATTAACCAGTTATGGTCAAAATTTCCGACCCTGCCAGGAATAGAACCCCGGGACCCCTGTTACCATAGGCCAGCACGCTAACCATTTAGCCATGGAGCCAGACAGACCTACGTTATCCGATGGAGACAGATTGCTGTATGTAGGGCTGACCACTCTGACTCACTGGTTGGGTTGGGCAAGACAGATTTCAATGTAACTTGAGTGAATGATCTATAAACGTATTCTAAACTTAATGGAAATTAAAATTTCGTTTTAAAATCGACAGTGGTGTTAACAATTAATTGCAAAACTATATAGCTGGGCGTCTTGAAGTTACATAAACACTTCATACTGAAAATGAGGTGTTGATAACATGAATAAAATTTCACGATCTACAAACTTGTTTCACTAACACGAATAGTATATGAATATATCAAAATATTAGGTGATCATTACTTTTGTATCGTTTGTAATGGAATTTAAAATACCTTGAACTGTAGTATGAAATCTTGGTCATCTATATATAAAATATTTTAATATGAATATAATATATTATTATTACAGTCGGCGGAACTGCCACATTCCTGCCCATAATCACTCATTTTATCACGCTGTGGACAGACAATATATTTTGGTATGAAACATCTTTGAATTTGGGGGGAGTCTGAAACGAAAAATCGATAAAACGTTTTTTCTATAAATACTTCAAAAGATTATAGTTCAAAAGGTATTATATATACTGGAACTGCTTATATATTATTTTTTTAAATTAGAAATGAATTCATAAGTCGTGACAGTGGTGGCTGACCTAACGCCTTTACAATATGGCCGGTGGGCTTTTGGCAGTCAAAAGTCGCATCCCGCGCGGTATAGCTTGACGTATAGATGTCGTGGAGAAACGAGTGGGGTGTCATTCATTTTTCTCAACGAAATCTATCAGAAATCTTCAGATCAATTAAAATGTGACCGTAAATAAAGAAATAATTGAAGGTTATGCGACTGAAAATTGGCGGAGTTTGGAATATTTCAAAAAAGGATATTAAGAAAGACTAATAAGCGGATAAAAGCCTATATGAAAGGGATGTGTGAGGAAACTAGACGTCACACTTTTGAGCCTGCAGAGCTGGAGTCTTATCAAAACAAATGAAATGAAATTTTCATAATTGTTAAACATTGTCCAAATAAAAATGTAGAAATTTGAATATATAACAATTTTCACAGTGTTGGCAGTGTTATCTCTTGTCCCAAATAGTCTTCCACGCAATGATTCTTTTACTTTGGGCGTGAGGTCAAAATCGCGTGGAGACAGGTCCGGTGAGTATGGCGGGTGTTGCAGTACTTTCCAACCCACTTCCCATTTCCGCACGGAGCTCGACTCGCTACCACTGTCCCATCGCCCTGTGCGTGGTACCCGGTCACTGCACTGCCATCTCGTGCTCTGTCCATGTATTATGAGTATCATTCTTTCCAGAACATTTGACTATTGTATGGTAGCACAGAGCAAATGTGAGGGACGGGGAATAGTTACCATGTCAGTTATGAATAGTCGTTGTCATGACCCACCCTTATCAAATGGTGATGTTCAAATCATTTTATGAGTAGGTGTGGCACACTCAACAGTCTTCTCCGTATCGTTCTAGTATTACTTAAGTTATCTGCAAAAATACCTTACATGGGCTGGCCTGGATTGTTGCTGATGTGATTGGACCGTCGGGATAAACCTGACAGAGTAAAGGCCGCCACCCACAGAAATATAAGATAAGCTACCTTAAGCTACGCTATGCTAAGCAGTGCCAAGCTATAGTGTGCTACGTCACGAGTAAAAAGCAAAGCTAAACTATGCTAGGCATAGATGGCGGGTTAGTAGAAGAGGAGATTTTTATTGGCCGTTGTCGTGGAAGACTAAGAAAGAGAGACAAACAGAAAGAGATGATGATTCTGTATAGATGAAATTGGAGGGAGAATAATTCACGACGAATTCCATCATTTGATTCAAAGATTGCTTGGAAATGACGATGAATAAAAAATCGCATCCGTCTAAATCAGGAACAGCTTCTGAACTTCTCTCTATTACTGAGGATGCAAATTAGAGAATATTGGTTAAAAATATATGTAAAAGCAATAAATGATACGTTCAATAAATTTTCAGAATTTCGTTTATTTGTTGCCAACAGTTCTTTTTCATGATTATACCTTTTTGATCATTTGACAGACAAGTATAATTTTGTATTTCTTCAATCAGTTTTTTATTCTTTGGTCTGCATTAACAAGCATAGAAACAATTAGGCAATATAATAGCTGCTCTATTGAGGTAATTCACGAAAGCCACACACGCAAAACGACTGTTCACTAGACGCCGGGTAAAAATGCTATTCTGCGCATGCGCGAAGCCAGCTACAGCTATGAAAATCGCTACCTTCGCGATCTGTAAAATTTAGCTTGGTACTGCTTAGGTTAGCGTAGCTTGGTAGAGGAGTCTGCGTGTGCCATTCCTTGAAACTTAATTGGAGCAATTTTTTCCGTTGCGCTGGCTCACGGTGAACTATCACGCAGGACTCTGCTGGTATATTGAGCCTGATGTCGAGTATGGAGTTTTGGTTGATGCGCATAACTCGGTAATCAAAAATCGCCCTCTTTCACTAACTAGCAATGAGTCGGTCTAGACTTGTTCACTTATGAACCTCTTTCCGCTCGTTCTAGCAGTAGGCTCTTTCTCTGAAAAAACAGTATATCACAGTGAAGTGGAGTGCTATAATTTGACAGAATGAGCTTAGACTCACTCATTGGACGGCTCTAATGTATAGGTCATTGACAGGACAGCAGTCATCTTGGCCGGCAAACACACTCAATGGGCTGTTGCGCCACGGGGGCAATTTGATTTGGTTTGTCAAATTTAGGTCTAGATAATTCATCACTATCAGTCTCTTTACAACATACAGAAGTCGTTCCGTACGCCATGGCAAACGTGTTACACACTTTAAAAAATGGAAATTGCAACACCATGAAGGCACTGGTCGTTTGTGTTGATTTTCAAGATATGGAACGGTGCCATGTAGGTATGTAAACGATCAAAGTTTCAGACGCATTGGATTGTTGCTACAGGTCTCCCCATGTAATTGGTCGCGGAGGAATCAACTCCAGTATACGGACTCTGGTGTAGCGTAGTTGATTTGCAGTCTGTGCAGTGAAGTGTTCCCCGTCAAACATGCCTCGACGACAGAGAAGAGCATGTTATCAACAACTGTCGCCGTTTGAGTGGGCTGGGATAATTAGGCTGTATGAGGCTGGATTATCGCTAAGTACTGTCGCTGCACGTGTTGGCCGACAGGTATCTACGGTACAACGTGTATGGCAGCAGTGGTCAAATGAAGGTACCCACACTCGACCCGACACAAGCCCAGCGCGACAGACAACAGTGAGAGTGGATTGCCGCCTCATTCGGATGGCCCGGATGGAACCCCATGCAACAGCAGCGCAAATTCGAGCAGCTGTGGCACCTCACGCTACACAACAAACAGTTTGTAATCGCCTGCGTGCAGCTGGCTTACGAGCCCGTGTCCCTGCAGAAGGTATTCCATTGACCCCACAACAGCGACGTGTAAGGTTGGCCTGGTGTCTAGAGAGATCGACGTGAGTCGACGAATGGCATAGGGTTGTTCTTAGTGATGAATCGCGCTTCTGTCTTGCCCGCAGTGATCGCCGGAATGGTGTGCGCCGACGTACCGGGGAGAGGGGCCGCCGAGATCTTATTGTTGAGAGGCACACAGAGCCAACACCAAGCATTACGGTATGGGGAGCTTTTGGCTTTAATGTGAAATCACAATTAGTGCTTGTTGAGGGCACTATGACTGCTCGAAAGTACGTTGATAGGGTACTCAATCCAGTGGTTGTCCCTATGATAGCGAACATTGCTAATGGGATGTTTCAGCAGGACAATGCCCGGATTCATACTGCACGCATCTCCAGAGAAGCTCTCCACGACATCACAACCTTAGAATGGCCCGCCAGATCCCCGGACCTCAGTCCTATTGAGCATGTGTGGGACATGATGGGTCGACAACTGGCCAACCGTCCTCAGCCACCCACAATTCTGGAACAACTGACCCGTGCAGTGCAGCAAGCATGGGCCACAATTCCTCAGGAAGCGATCCAGGGCCTTATTGACTCCATGCCTCGACGATTTCATCAATGTATTGCAGCTCGTGGATGGGAACCTCCTGTATTGATTGTTGTAAAAACTTGCGATCAGAGGGACCTGAAAGTGTAATCATCGAATCACAACCGAACACTCGTCCTGCATGTTTAATTGCAGTATTGTAGCACTACTCCTTCTGGGTGTTGCAATTTCCATTTTCTTCAGTGTATAATCCTAATGTCTTGTATCATGTTGTGGCACATTCTACTGAATGCCTCCGACAGATGGCATTTGCCGTGCAGTAGGATGCACGTAAGTGAACAGCGGAGACGCGTTACAATTGCAGAGTTCTAGAAATTCACGTCAGTCTCATGCAGAAGTAAGAGAAACGTGGAAATAGTTCCGCCATACCAAAGTGTTGAAGCCGCCAAACGCGTCGCTACTGTTGAACTGTCGCTGAGTGGATGTCGCAAGTCTGATCACACAGAGATGTTAGTGGCCGTTATCTAAACTGCTTAGCTGAAGACACGCAGGAATTATCGTCACATATACAGTAGGAATTTTTGCGAAGATAGTGTCTCGAATTTTACAACAGGCCCTGAAGATGTGGGAGATTTGTGCTCATTTTGTCCACAATAACAGAATGATTATTTGCTTACCATTTGCTCCTGTGTCCGATCAGAATTTGAGTACCGCGTTCTAGTTGCCTTCACACACATCAAGTGGGTTCATATATCGATGTCGCTTTATCGGAAGATACAGAGTGGGCAAAACAGGCATAAAACTGGCCCGGAAAATATTTATAAGATTGGCGTGGAATTGACCCTTGTTAATGGACAGGAGGCCAATGACCAAACCATGTTGAATACACCGGTTCTTGTCCAATTACCGCAGTTAAGCAACATTGGGCGTGGTCAGTACTTGGATGGATGGCCGCTTGGGAGCCCCTCGTGCCGTTGGCTCAATTCCCTTTTAGGCGCTGCCCGGCCGAGGCGATAAAGGCGTGCTCCGTTCACGTGGTTCGATTCCCCGTCAGGAAGTTGAAAAATTTAAGAAACGAAATTTCCACTTACGGAGTTGCATATGGTCCTGAGGTTCATTCAGCCTACCCCAAAAGTGAGTACTAGGTTAATTCTTGGGAGCAAAGGCGGCCGGGCGTAGAGCTAACCACTCTACCCCATCAAGTGCCAAGGTTGCGGATAGTGGAAGCCTTTACCTTCCACCACTCCAAGGGCCTTCGTGGCTTGTACGGAGATGACTTTGCTAATGAACAGCAGAACTGCCCATCACAAGAAATGCTAGAAACCGTGATTTCGATGTACCAATCGGTTGCTGTGACATGTCTGCGCTGTGCGCATTTCCCAAGTACGTCGCTGTCATTATATGTAAGTGAGTGAGAGGAACAGGGGAGTTCAGTGACCAGATGAATGCAACATAACATGGTGCTCACGATAAAACAACGCGTGTTCATTGCCGAGGGTTACGCGAAGTACGATTCGTGGAAAAACCTGTGCAGAACTATTTGTGCAAGAGTTTAAGGCTGGTAGTGTTCTGACGAAATCTCCAGCAAAGTCTGCAATGCTAAGCTTACTGGTAAAACGGCGTGAAACGGACTCGGTGGCGAATAAAAACTGTAACTATCCGAAAAGAGTTCGAACACCAGAAAACATTGCTTGACTGAAAGAAAGTCCGGAACGAATTTCGACGAAATCTCAACGCCATTTATCTGTGCAAGTGGGAATTACGAGATCATCGTGTCGAAACGTTATCAAACAGGACCTGCCTCTGTATCCTTACAAATTTACTGTTGTGCGTGTGTTAAAGCATTTAGATCAGAGCCTCTCAAACGCCCATAATATCACGCGTGCAAACTGAGGCGCAGAGTTACTGTGCACAGTGCATCGCTCCCACTCGACTCGACTCGGCTCGGACCAACGATTCGTCTCGGGGCTACTCGGCTAAGATCGGCTGAACTCACCTCGGATTTGGAGCGCTACGGAGCATGTGGGGAAGAGGCAGACAGGCGGAGCGAGTGAGAGGGGCGTAAGGAAAGAGGGAGACAGTGCTATTGATCCATATCGAGGAGTGCGGGGTCCGCACTCTCGTCAACCAAGTGAAGTCGTCTTTTGCACCGTGCACCGCGTAATGCACTGGTGCGTGCACCCTAAGAGGCCCTGATCTAGATTAACCTTCGCGTGTAGAGTTTTGCTGGTGGTTTCTGGGTAAAGTGGAGTCAGGACTTTTGGATCCTCAGTTTATTTCTTCAGATGAGGCAATTTCAAGCATCTTCTTTCATGTTCAGTAACAATTATCAATCCCGCGTCAGTCCTATTGTAAATATTTTCCGGGCCACTTGCATTTTGCTCATATAACACAGTTATTGTTACTTTCTTTTGCTAGTTTGTTTTTGACGACGCAAGGATGGGGAGCTATAGGATTGGAATGGTTGCATTCATGGCCTTAATTAAGACACAACCGCGGCATTTCCCAGGTGTTAAATTGGAAAACCACGGAAAACCATCTTCAAAATGCCGACAGTGGGATTCGAACCCTGCATTTCCCAAATGCAAGTTCACGGACAACTCGCTCGGTGTTGTTACTTATGAAACTATCCTCGTATGCGAGAGGCGATTCGTTAATGGTTATATACGCGTCTTAATCGATACCCTGTCAGGAAGTTTTATTCGACGTTCCTGTCATTACTTACAACTGAAGCCAACTGTAGTTAAATATTTACTGCTGTCATTACTTAACTACTTTGACTTTCCTTGCAGTTGTGAACCTCTTTCCGAGACCGAGATTTATATTTGAGGCTGCACTTATCTGTAGGGGTCGCTTTTAAGACAAGAATTCAAGATTAATAGAGCCTTGTTTTCTCGTTCTCTACTTGTTTAAATAAAGTTGTAATTTACTCACACTTCTTCACCGCAGAACGAAGTAAACTTTATCCAAGTCCCGTGACGGTTGCCATGGTTCTTGGTGGCAGTGCAATGATTTACGAAGGCTACTAAACTACTCCCCTCTTTGCAGCTATCTTTTTGAAAAGCATTTCACAAGAACTTCTACCAGCCCATCAATTAATCACTCGCCATCTTCTTCAAAGCAGTCCTAGTTATAAAATATTGAGCTATATTTAAATGCACTGCCCACCAAGGATGTATGCGTACGAACCTTGAGTTCGTCCCGGTTTTTGACGTAAGCTGACACATCTTTCACAACCTTTGATTTATACTAACTTTGTTGATATTTCTCCATACTTGATATAAAGATCTTTGCTGTTCTCGCGTTATTTCTCACTTGGTTCAAACACAAGTGAATTGGATTAAAATGCATCTGAAGACAAGTGAAATTATACATTGTTGTTGCGTGTAGGATATTTTAATTTGTTGTGTGTGGATTGTGTTGATGGAGCTTTATATTGAGGATTTAAAATATTTGTATGTTCTTGCGACTGTTTCTACCGATTGTTTCTCCATCGATGCCACTTTCCCAACTTTGCGTCAGATTGGTATAACACATGCTGAGTGTCAGTGAGTACCAATCTGAGAGTCACCAGATCTCGAACCCGTGACCTTCTGAAGTCACTTATGAACTCAATGTATATTAAGTTATTTCTGGAGTCGATGAAGCTGATTAATAATGTGATTTGCTTTTAGTTCCACTAACTTCTTTTAGGTTTGTGGAGACGCCGAGATTCTTGAGGTTTGTTTCGCAGTTGTTCTGCACGTGCTGGTGTATCTAGCGCTTAGCACCTTCATAAACAATCGAACTGAGCAGGGATCAGAAGACCATGCTCTTCCGTCTAAGCAATTCAGTCTGGCATTTTAGAAATTGTGCAATAATAGGATGGCCTCCTGAAATATAATTTCAAGTGAACATCGTTGCGCGTTTCGGTAAATCTGGAAATGCCATGAATTTCGAGAACGTGGCTTCGCTCTTAAAAATCGTTATGGAACTTTTCTCCTGCGTCTAATTTAACGTGTGTAATCTAGGCCATGGTTCCGGTATGATCTTAGAAAGAACACGTGTTTTTGTACAAATAATAGATAGCGATCACTGATTGAAGAGTCACAATAATGGGCTTTTGTTGTGAGATATTTCTCCATGACCGAGTAAGTAGACAGCGCGGTTAGGATCGCGTAGCTGCGAGATTGCATTAGGTAGATAATTGGGTTCAAATTCCAATGCCGGCAGCTCTGAAGATGGTTTTCCGTGGTTTCCCCATTTTCACACCAGACAAATGCTGGAGGTTGTACCTTAAGGCCACGACCGCTTTCTTTCGATCCATAGTTCTTTCCCATCCTTATAGTACGTCACCGTAAACCTTCGATGTGTTAGTGCGATGTAAATATATTTCTCCCTGGCACGCTTGCAGTGTTAAAATTAGCAAGTGATCATCGTATATTTATTCTATAATCTGTGAGGAGTTTGAAGTGGATAGAATGCCATACCATCGCGTCCATGTAAAAACTGTCTTGAACGTCATTGTATCTGTACTCATTGTAGACCATTCTGGGATTTTTTCGAAGGCTGAAAGCCGGTTGCCCATTCAATCCCACCCTAATTCGAACCCGGCAGTCTCCAACTGGAGTGTATCTGGCTAGATCATGCTGCCAACGGACCAATGAAAGTGATTCTTTGTCAAATAATGTTTAGGTTAACATACTGATTTCTGGAGCCGCTGGAAGTGTTCTTTCTACGTGTCCCCCTTTTTGCTCTACCAGATACAAAGACCTCTGCATCCCCACACTTACCACACAGTACTATAATGCTCCTTTACAATCCCTCCCCAAACTGCTCAACAGCAGTAACGACAGAAAAAACAGGCATGAGCTTGACGTATAATCGCGCACAGGTATATTCCAGAGCAGGGTAAATAATCTCTTAAACATAAGTTTGCGTGAACAATTGTTTTTGCACCTTTTCCGAGAAGACAGCTATAAATATGAATATTCTCGTGGTTTTCTATGTGGAAAGTTATTTATGTGAATCTGATCCTGTTACTTGTTTTTTAAATATTGATATACTTTATTATGAAAATGTATCTGTATCTAGTCCTCTGTGAAAATAGATAATTACTTAGTTCTCCAGAGGTTGCAAATTTCAGATAGATATCACCACATTTACCACTATACCTGAAAAAATCTTATGAAGATAAGGAAAAGTTCCACCGGGCTGACTCAGACTGCAGAGCTCAAGTTGGCGGTTTGATCCCAGTTTAATTTGGTCCTATTTGAAGGTGTACAAATACGTTAGGATCGTATTAGTAAATGTATAACATATGAAAGTGCTCATGTGGAGGACAAATTTCCCCTCCTCAGAGTCTCCGAAAACCGTCGAATTACTTGATAGTACGTAAAAAATTGTTATTTATTCATATTACTATTATTATTATTATTATTATTATTATTATTATTATTATTATTATTATTATTATTATTATTATTATTATTATTATTAATGGTTCATGTTTGTGGGTTACTGTAGTCACGTCCTAGTTCGTGAACCATGGGCAACGGCTGAGTGGCCTAGTAAGTGGTCCTGAGAGTCGGGATACCAGTTGCTATGGAATGGGAGTGGGCATCTCGGACATATTCTGAGTCCTGGCCCTCCTTGTGCTCAGGCGGCTAGGACTATACAATCCACCGGTGGTCCATAACCCGTTAGAGGAGAGATCCTCACTATGACTATGTGCAAGTAGGGTAGCATCCTGCTTCATGAATCGACCGAGCTCAGAACAGTTTAAGCAAGCCTCTGACCTATGGGAATAACGGAGTCCCACTCCCATTTGACAGGCGAGGGACTCCTTGGAAACAACTTGGCGAACGAAATGGAATTAGATGGGGAGCTATCAATATTAATGGGGCTTATGGAAGATAGAAAGTAGAACTGGCTGAGTCAGCAAAGAGGATGCATCTGGATGTGCTCGGAGTAAGTGATATTCGGGTAAGGGGAGATAACGAGGAAGAGATAGGAGAGTATAAAGTGTACTTGACGGGTGTTAGAAAGGGAAGGGCAGAGTCTGGGGTAGGGCTCTTTATCAGGAATACCATTGCACGGAACATAGTTTCTGTTAGGCACGTAAATGAGCGAATGATGTGGATAGTTTTGTCAGTTGGAGGAATTAGGACTAGAATTGTGTCCGTGTATTCACCATGTGAGGGTGCAGATGAGGATGAAGTTGACAAGTTTTACGAAGCATTGAGTGACATCGTGGTCAGGGTCAACAGCAAGGATAGAATAGTGCTAATGGGCGATTACAATGCGAGAGTTGGGAATAGAACTGAAGGATACGAAAGGGTGATTGGTAAATGTGGGGAAGATATGGAAGCTAATGGGAATGGGAAGCGTTTGCTGGACTTCTGTGCTAGTATGGGTTTACCTGTTACGAATACATTCTTCAAGCATAAGGCTATTCACCGCTGCACATGGGAGGCTAGGGGTACCAGATCCATAATAGACTATATCTTAACAGACTTCGAATGCAGGAAATCTGTTAGGAATGTACGAGTTTTCCGCGTATTTTTCGATTATACAGACCACTATTTGATCTGTAGTGAACTAAGTATCTCTAGGCCTAAGGTAGAGAAAGTGAAATCTGTCTGCAAACGAATAAGGATAGAAAATCTCCAGGATGAGGAAATTAGACGGAAGTACATGGATATGATTAGTGAGAAGTTTCGAACAGTAGACAGTAAGCAGGTTTAGGATATAGAAAGTGAATGGGTGGCATACAAGGATGCTGTAGTAGAAACAGCAAGGGAATGCCTAGGAACAACTGTGTGTAAAGATGGGAAAAGGCGAACATCTTGGTGGAATGATGAAGTGAGAGCAGCCTGTAAACGTAAAAAGAAGGCTTATCAGAAATGGCTCCAAACAAGGGCCGAGGCAGACAGGGAGTTGTATGTAGATGAAAGAAACAGAGCGAAACAAATAGTTGTTGAATCCAAAAAGAAGTCATGGGAAGATTTTGGTAACAACCTGGAAAGGTTAGGTCAAGCAGCAAGGAAACCTTTCTGGACAGTAATAAAGATTCTTAGGAAGGGAGGGAAAAAGGAAATGAACAGTGTTTTGAGTAATTCAGGTGAACTCATAATATATCCCAGGGAATCACTGGAGAGGTGGAGGGAATATTTTGAACATCTTCTCAATGTAAAAGGAAATCCTCCTGGTGGTGTTGTGAACAGCCAAGCTCATGGGGAGGAGGAAAATGATGTTGGTGAAATTATGCTTGAGGAAGTGGAAAGGATGGTAAATAAACTCCATTGTCATAAGGCAGCAGGAATAGATGAAATTAGACCTGAAATGGTGAAGTATAGTGGGAAGGCAGGGATGAAATGGCTTCATAGAGTAGTTAAATTAGCATGGAGTGTTGGTAAGGTACCTTCAGATTGGGCAAAAGCAGTAATTGCACCTATCTATAAGCAAGGGAACAGGAAGGATTGCAACAACTATCGAGGTATCTCACTAATTAGTATACCAGGCAAAGTATTCACTGGCATCTTGGAAGGGAGGGTGCGATCAGTCGTTGAGAGGAAGCTGGATGAAAACCAGTGTGGTTTCAGACCACAGAGAGGATGTCAGGATCAGATTTTCAGTATGCGCCAGGTAATTGAAAAATGCTACGAGAGGAATAGGCAGTTGCGTTTATGTTTCGTAAATCTAGAGAAAGCGTATAACAGGATACCGAGGGAAAAGATGTTCGCCGTACTGGGGAACTATGGAATTAAAGGCAGATTATTGAAAGCAATCAAAGGCATTTATGTCGACAATTGGGCTTCAGTGAGAATTGATGGTAGAATGAGTTCTTGGTTCAGGGTACTTACAGGGGTTAGACAAGGCTGTAATCTTTCACCTTTGCTGTTTGTAGTTTATATGGATCATGTGCTGAAAGGTATAAAATGGCAGGGAGGGATTCAGGTAGGTGGAAATGTAATAAGCAGTCTGGCCTATGCTGACGACTTGGTCTTAATGGCAGATTGTGCCGAAAGCCTACAGTCTAATATCGTGGAACTTGAAAATAGGTGCAATGAGTATGGTATGAAAATTAGCCTCTCGAAGACTAAATTGATGTCAGTAGGTAAGAAATTCAACAGAATTGAATGTCAGATTAGTGATACAAAGCTAGAACAGGTCGATAATTTCAAGTATTTAGGTTGTGTGTTCTCCCAGGATGGTAATATAGTAAGTGAGATTGAATAAAGGTGTCGTGAAGCTAATGCAGTGAGCTCGCAGCTGCGATCAACAGTATTCTGTAAGAAGGAAGTCAGCTCCCACACAAAACTATCTTTTCATCGGTCTGTTTTCAGACCAACTTTGCTTTACGGGAGCGAAAGCTGGGTGGACTCAGGATATCTTATTCATAAGTTAGAAGTAACAGACATGAATGTAGCAAGAATGATTGCTGGTACAACAGGTGGGAACAATGGCAGGAGGGCACTCGGAATGAGGAGATAAAGGCCAATTTAGTAATGAACTCGATGGATGAAGCTGTATGCATAAACCGGCTGGGGTGGTGGGGTCATGTGAGGCGAATGGAGGAGGATAGGTTACCTAGGAGAATAATGGACTCTGCTATGGAGGATAAGAGAAGTAGAGGTAGACCAAGACGACGATGGTTAGACTCGGTTTCTAACGATTTAAAGATAAGTGGTATAGAACTAAATGAGGCCACAACACTGGTTACAAATCGAGGATTGTGGCGACGTTTAGTAAATTCACAGAGGCTTGCAGACTGAACGATGAAAGGCATAACAGTCTATAATGATAATGTATGTAATTATTATTATTATTATTATTATTATTATTATTATTATTATTATTATACGTATACATTTTCTCATGATTCTAAAACGTCGTATGAGTGTAATAAAATTGATGATCTCAGTATGGTGTTTGTAAGATCTTGTGGTATTGACTATTGCTCAGATAACTGGCAGCCACTATTTTCAGCATTTATCTTTATCATTTATCATTACCACGTGATGATATTACTTTTTATTTTATCCTTTGAGCTCGATGGTGATTTCAGGAAGACGAAATGAAATGGCGTATGGCTTGTAGTGCCGGGAGTGTCCGAGGACATGTTCAGCTCGCCAGGCGCAGGTCTTTTGATTTGAAGCCCGTAGGCCACCTGCACGTCATGATAAGGGTGAAATGGTGATGAAGACGACACATGCACCCTGCCCCAGTGCCAGCGAAATTAACCAATGATGGTTAAAATTCTTGACCCTGCCGGGAATCGAACCCGGGACCCCTGTGACCAAAGGCCAGCACGCTAACCATTTAGTCATGGAGCCGGGTTCAGGAAGTCGTAATATTTAAGAAACGAGATTTCTACTTCCGAAGGTGTGCATGGCTCTGAAGTTCACTCAGCCTACACCAAAAGTGAGTAGCCTACCATGTTAATTCCTGGGGGCAAAGGCGGCCGGGAGTAGAGCTAACCACACTACCCCACCAAGTGCTGAGGTTACGGATAGTGGAAGCCTTTACCTTCCACCCCTCCCAGGGCCTTCATTGCCTGTACGGAGATGATTTTGCTTTTACTCCCTATAGGAACAAAACATGACTTCATCTGTATTGTATTTTCCCATCTGTTGTGTACAGAATGCGTCACAGTGGCATTATATTCGTGTCGCGGTTGAGATATTGCGAAATGATTGTCAATGATTCAAAGTAATGCATCACGTGGCCTGAATATTTCATTAACAGCCGTACAGGGATAATTAGCATCCACCGATGGAACAGATAGTTATTAATAATTCAGGGTATGAGTTACTAAAGAAAAACATGAGGTTAACTTGAAGTATACGGAATGAATCTTCATCTGTTATGCCAGTGAATTACATAAGAGATGTGAGATCATATTAGGAGGTGGTACGGTACCAAAAGCCTACCTCTCATGAAATTCAAACAACGATTTCTTTGTGTAAAACTCCATAGCAGTACAAGCAAGGTGACGTTGATTGAATGAGTAAACAAATATTTGAAAAACAGTTCGTACGACTTAGTATATGATCTAGGCTAGGGTGGTCCAGATTAGATTTGTAGTGATTAATATTTAGGATTGCAAAGTGATCACCTTCCATGTAATAAACAACGTGATATAATACTCAAATGCCCATTTATTTACAATCTCTTCAACACAACCATTTAATGGGCCTAAGTGAAAAATTAATTCACCGGCGTACTTAAAATTCTTGAAACTCAGGCACACTGAAGGTATTTCACGCTTGATTATTAGCAGATGTTTCCCAAGTTTTACTATATATAGAGTATAATCACGCAATTTTCTTTAGAAACATTTGAATTTCTGGTACCCTACGTTTTATTTATTTATTTATTTATTTATTTATTTATTTATTTATTTATTTATTTATTTATTTATTTATTTATTTATCCTGAAAAGTGTTAAAAGCACATTTCCGAAGACATTTTGTTATTGGTCTGTCTTAGCAGAAAAATTAATCGAACAAAACTTGTTCAAAATATTTATTCCTACAAATGTTGTTAAATGCACATTTTTCCATAAATTAACCGTTTTGGAAATAGGTATGTGCAAAATACATCAAGCCCACTCTCGGCCATCTTTCATCTCTTTGTGAATATTCTGACAATTTGTAGTCTGGTTTTCTTTTCTACGCAAATATTCACTCCCATGCTAACCACTCCAGTAGAAGGTGTTACACATCCACAGGAAATAAGAATTACAGATACTCAGATTGACAAATGAAAATGAATCCGACAGTAAGGTTTCTTTGATTTATATATCTAATCGGATGTAAAATTGAAGTATTCTAAATATACTAACGAAAAGAATATTCTATAGATTACTTCTTGGATTAGAAAAAAATACTCGGGGAATTACAGTAGCGTAGGATGTGTTTCCATTGGATCAATAGGTCTGAATCAGTTTACATCGACAGAGCCTTTGAAATGTGAACTTCTCGTTCAGTATTCGAGACAGTGGATAAAATAGTCACACTATCGTGGAGACCATGACAGTGAGCAACCGAAGCTAGTGAACGAGTTGAAACAGAGCAACCGAAGCTAATGAACGAGCTGAAACACTTAACGAGGGGGTGCTAAGGTATCAGTAACGAAATATCTTATTAATCTATCGAACTGATTGTCAGATACTTACTTAATGAATTTTACCACCATGCTTAGGAAGTGAGAATATTTCAGATGCCATCGAATGAAAAAATCTCAAGCAAACCACACTGTCCACGAAGAGAGACTGTTGTTGAGGTCGGTGCTCTATCGCAAGCTTTGTAACGAAGAGGAAACGATTTGTAGAAACCATTGAAAACCTGCGCTGTTCTAACAAGCAAGGAGACCCTTGAGTCAAGGATACTTTTATCAGTTCACCTACCATTGGAAATGTAAACAAATAGCTTTTATTGGAAAAGCTTTGGAAAACTTAAAAGATACTTAATTGAGTTTTTCGAATTATGGCGAAATTTGAGGTGAGGGCAAATATTAAATGAAGACTGATTACCGTCACTCTGAACCATGCCATCTGTACCTTTCTAAGAATCAGGATATACAGACAAAATTTGCGCCAGACATTCGACGATAACAAGAGGAAGTTTGGAGAAAAGTCCGTCATGTTGAGAGCCAATATACTGGGGATTTATGGGCTCTGAATCTCTTGACATGGAGGACAATGAAAATGAAAACCTACAACCTGTTTTCCAGTCAATAACCAGGTCAGAGATGGGATGAATGAAGCCCCCAACTTGCGGCAACTATAGGAATTGTGCCGACTGCCGAGGCCTGTCGCACTCCTGTAGGGCAATGATTAATGACTGACAGATGAAATCAAAGGATATTGGAGAGTCTTGCTGGAATGAAAAATGACAGGGAAAACCGGAGTACCCGGAGAAAAACCTGTCCCGCCTCCGCTTTGTCCAGCACAAATCTCACATGGAGTGACCGGGATTTGAACCACAGTATCCAGCGGTGAGAGGCCGCCACGCTGCCGCCTGAGCCATGGAGACTCTTACATGGAGGACAATATTAGCCTAATTCATTCTTGGTTGGTATAGAGGAACATTAGACGACAATCGCCTTCCTTCTGTACCAGTGTTAATTGTGTAAACAAAAGGACATGTTCCCTAAAGAAGTTCAGAAGAGGAGTATTATTACAAGACTAAGACTTCAACATAAACATCTAGACCTTGGTTCTCCCTGAACACATTTTATTTTTGCATTTTTATAAGTTATGTTCTTGTGATGTATTAGTATTAACTTTTATTTGATCCACGTTGCTTATGCCATACGCCTGCTGTTCATGATGATGATGATGATGATGATGATGATGATGATGATATAACAATAACTACAAGACTGACTACAGTCACAAAAATACAGTATATTATTCACTTCACAAAGAGTACCAATTCTTACATTGAGTCGTAATTCAGTAAACTGTCGTCTTCATTATTCTATCCTGAATATTGGCTGTGAGATGAGATTTTTGCAAATAGTGATGTTCATTAGCTGCTGATAGTTTATGTTCGCAATTCCAAAATATGTATCGCCGGGCTGAGTGGCTCAGACGGTTAAGGCGCTGACCTTCTAACCCCAACTTGGCAGGTTCGATCCTGGCTCAGTCCGGTAGTATTTGAAGGTGCTCAAATACGACAGCCTCGTGTCGGTAGATTTACTGGCACGTAAAAGAACTCCTGCGGGACTAAATTCCGGCACCTCGGCGTCTCCGAAGACCTTAAAAAGTAGTTAGTGGGACGTAAAGCAAATAACATTATTATTAAAATATGTATCAGTGACAGCCGAGTTACATCGCCACTGGCTTCTCACAAAGGCGGCTGAGGTTCATATCCTGCCCAATGAACGTGGTATTTTTGAAATGAAAAAATATGCCCCTCTCCTTTGGATTCCACGCAAAAATAGAGGACCAGAGATACAGTAACGATATCAACAGTCACTTAAAACTATGTCCTTGATTTTTACATTAGCAAATATCAGTCTTCTTCATACAGGTCAAGAAGGCCCTTAGAGGAATAAAAGGTTAAGGCTTTCACTATTCTTCACCTCGGCGCTATGTGGGGTGGAATGCAGCCACTGCCTTTGCTACCAGGAATGAAATGGTAGACGGAGAGAAAGACGGGGCCATTTGCGTCTCCCGAAGTGGAAATCTCATTTCTAAATTTTTGACTTCTTGGCAGAGAATCGAGCACACGACCTTTCGTCTTTATCATCTAACTAGGCTGCGCTTTTTCATGTTCATTTCGGAAACATATCGACGAAACAATGACTTTCTAGGAAAACGAAAAGTTCCATCCATCATATATCGAGGCCAGCTGTTACCCGCGGCTTTACTCGCGTGGATTTCGTAATTTGATAAAAGTAATCGTCCCTCTGTACTGCACTTTGTAAGTCATTACCTGAAAATCCTTAAAGCATAAAAACTCACTGCCTTTCGGGGTTAACATTACCAGACTATTGACAGAACATACGGTGGCATGTTAAACTGTTACGTGTCATGTTACACGAGAGAAAAAGTACTCTATCAAGTTAAAAACAAAACAAAAATAGCCTACGTGTTTCTTTTTTTTAATTGAGATCCCAAATATCTATATATCCTCGCCTGCAACGTCTTCAGTTTTGGGGTATAAGTAGCCGCATAAAAACTATTCAACCCCTTTATCAGTCCTTACCCTCACCCCCACCTAAGTGGATTTTCTAAAAACAACAAAATAATCTTCTTTATTTTTAAAGGAGATTGCATGTACCAATTTTCACGTATGTAACATCTTCAGTTTTTGTTATAAAAGTATCCTCATAGAAAGGATTCAACCATTTTTTCACTTATTTTATACTTTCTTAAGTGGATTTTCCGAAAACAAAAAATACCAAACTAAAGTTTTTGAGATAGGGTAGACAAACTCATTTTAAAAATTCAGCTCCCTTTCACCCCCTTAGCGATTTAATATCCAAAAAGCCTTCCTTAGTGAGCACCTACACAGTAATTTAAATGTAACCCCAAAATTTCATTCCTTTATATCCAGTAGTTTTGACTCCGCGATGATGAATCAACCAGTCAGTCAGTCAGTCAACCAGTCGGTCAGTCAGGACATGTTATTATATATATAGACTAGCATATGTACCCGTCCTGCGCACGGGATTTGGTAATCGATTCACGATCTCTTCATGAATTTATGCGAAGTTACATGCCTGTATTCACACGTTATGTGGCATGTTAAACTGATGTTTTTCTACGAAATCATGTGGCAAAAACGTGAAGTACGATATAGCTAAACAAAGTCGAGGCAGAATGACGACTATCATAGAATTTATTGAACGGTACACTTCCTGGTCCAAAGATGTGCGTAATTTACCGCTCGGTTACATATTCTTGTTGATCTGAAAGCGGAAGTGGCGCATTTTATTGATTGTTTACTTTTAGGTATTTTATTACCTGTTAAATATGTGTGAAGAGAATGTTTGTAGATTTCGTTATTATGACGTTGACTGATTAAGAACTAGTTTGTAGTTAAGAAGTTCTTGTTGTGGGTTTAATTTTGTTTCTCTTTAATAAAACTAATCACGGTAAGTTTGGGCATTTTCTTCATCACCACTTTTCGCCATGTCTACGCAGCTGAACTGGTACTTAAACGGCATCCAGAGTATCAAAATACAACTCAGCGACCACGGAAACTATGGATTGGACGCTAATATTGGTCGTTTTCGATTATTCTTGTACGTCACCCCCTCCCCTGCGTTTGCTAGAAGGTGTTTTACTCCTCCAGTATCTTTTCGAAACAGTAATTCTTATTTGTGCCAAGTTTGGTTGAACGATATTCTGGAAGATACTGTACGAACGTCCATGTACAATTTTTGTAATTTTCTCTTTCACACCTTTTACTTGTAGGACTTGTATTACCTGTTTCAATTTTTCTTTTTTTAGTTTTCTTAATTGTAACGTTGATTGATTGTACATGAACTCTTTTGTAAATTTCTACATTTAGAGTTCTTGTTATGTGTATAATTTTTCATTTTAGCTTATATTATTTTGTTTTGCCTTAAAGCATTTCCTTGTGGCAGCCCAGACTGTCTGGGAAGTAGTTGATCCTTTCAAACAATAATAGCAATGTTATAACAATGTTATACATCCATATTTACGCTTCGCATTATAGATATGATGTACACGATTCTGTCACTGGGACTATCACTAATCAGCCGAACGGCACCGAGAACTGTGTATACAACATTAATCTAGGTGAATTTGGACATTTTGTTTATCGCCCGTTCTAAATCACCATGCCGATGGGTGCTGAACTTCGACTTAAACGACATCCGAAGTGTCACTATTCATCTCAGTGACCTCGAAAACTATGGATTCGACACTAATATCGGCTGTTTTAGATTATTTTACATGTCACCCCCTCCCCAGGGATGTCTTACTACTACTACAGTATATTTTCGAGATACTAACTCATATCCATATCGAGTTTGGATGAGAGTTGTGATGGTGTATGACATTGAACTTAAAGGCATCCGGAGTGTCAGTATTCGTCTAAGCGACCCCAAAAACTATAGATTCGACAGTAATATTCGTCGTTTTACAATATTTCTTGTATCATCCCCTCCGCCGGGGGTGCTGGGGGTGTCTTTCTCCACGTATTTTTTTTTAAGGTACAGTAGTATAGTAAGTCATGTGTGCACCAATTTTAGTTGAGAGAGATGCTGGAATATAACACATGCATCGATAATCTGTCAATTTGGGCATTCGTTTGTATGACTTAAAAGGCATCCAAAGAGTCACGGTGTTAGAGGAGTCTTGCCCCCACAGTCATTGTTTGTTTGTTTGTTTGTTTGTTTGTTTGTTTGTTTGTTTGTTTGTTTGTTTGTTTGTTTGAAAGCTATGCTGGAACATACATTCATCCATAATCTCGGTTATTTTGGATATTTTCTTTTTCACCCCTTCTCACCCCGATGCGGGTGAGCTTGGACTTAAATGACATCTGGAGTGTCAATATTCATCTCAGCGACACCAAAAACTATGTATTCTACTTTAATATTAGTCGTTTTCTATTACTTTTATACTTCATCCACATTACACTCCCGCTCAGAGGGGTGCACACACATAAATCCATAAACTGGGCCATTTTGGACTATTTTCATCCCTTCTCACCTCCATGGCGATGGGGACTGAACTTAAACTACATGCGGAGTGTCACTGTTCATTTCAGCGACCCCGAAACCTATGGTTTCGACACTATTTTCGATTATGTTTATATATAAGCCACCCCATCCCGATCACAACTCGTAGGGGTGGCTTACCCCCACAGTGCTTTTTTCGAGACAGTCATATGCGTAGCAGAATCTCGCATTGGCCTAGCCTACATTTACGCACGTGCCTACTTCGAACACCAGGTCTGTATTCTACTCCAGAATCCTTGAGCTGACGTTGCCATGGATACTGCTGGTCTTTTCATCATCCAATTCCTAGAGCGGGTTAGTGTGATGGCAATATCTCCAAAACGGCTGGCTTTAGGCCCTTAAAACATGAGCCTCACCGAGATTTGTTCTACGCGTCGCGAGACTTAAAATGAGCTTTGTCTTGTTCTTGTACGAAAAATTTAATATTCGCCTATATTCTATGTCAATGTGCCAAAGGGCTTCTTTTTCTGTCACTCCCCTTAAACGCCTTTGGGAGTACGTGAAAACTTATATTTAACAATATAAAATATAGCCTATAGCACTCAGGGATAATGCATAATTAGTGAAATAAATTTTAGAATCAGTCCAGTAGTTTCTGAGATTACCCTCCAGATATACACAAACTCACAAAATTCCGCACTCTATTATATTAGTAGAGCCCGGATTTTTATGCATGAATAGGTTAGAATGCAAACTTACTGAAGCGAATAGTAAGTATAGTCTACCTTCACAACGGCTGTACTATGGAGTTTGCATAAATATGAGGGGTACGGCCCATCAGGACCCCTATAATTTATGTTACTCTTGCTGCATTACGGAAGAAAGGGTGGCCAACACTTCCTACAAACCTAATTAGTTTGCAGTCTAAGCTGTTACTGCATAAAAATCCGGGCTTTATATATTAGTATAGATTTTATTTACACGTGTTGTTGTTGCTTCATGTTTGGAACTTAAACATCGTCAGTATTAATCCTGAGTGCATTCGTAAGAAGTTGTCAAGTAACTGATGTCATTGCGGTTCTTTTCCGATGTGTGTATTTGTATCTCACCAACTTCACAACCTCCATCAGCGATTGGGAAGAAATTGAGAGTGGCACACTGTGTATATGTTAGTTATCATCCCAGTAAGCGCATGGATGGTTGAGAACAGAATAATATAACACTATTGCGTTATTTGAGTTTTCGAGGATAAGTGAGCACGCTACTCCAACCGTACAATTTAGTTGTAATTTTTTTTGACCGAACTGGCAATCAGGCGCTGGCTACTACACAAACTCCACTGGTGTGTGTAATAATAAAAATAATAATATTTTAATATAATTATTGCCAACGGCCGGAGCCGTGTTGAAACACCGGATCCCGTGAGATCTCCGAAGTTAAGCAACATTGGGCGTGGTCAGGAGTTGGATGGGTTACCACGCGCTGTTGGTGGGGGGTAAGGGAATGGAGGAGCGGAAAGGAACTGGCCACCCTACCGCACGTAAACTCCGGCTCAGGAACACCTCTGTGGAGGTTCGGACCTGCCTTCGGGCAGTATAATCCTTACCAAATATAATTATTGTTGTATAATGAAACGAATAGTATAAGGTATTATTATTATTATTATTATTATTATTATTATTATTATTATTATTATTATTATTATTATTATTTAAAGACAATCCTAATTTTATCTTAAATGTGTTCTTCAAAATATAGACACCATCGACATGGAGATGGCACGTTTAGATACCCTCAAATCTCACAGACTCAACCGAAATCGAATGGACTATACTTGGAATAATGACTAGCAAATTGTGCAACTGAAATTGGTTGAAATATACAAATTGTGTAAGTTATGTTCTATATCGATTTTGAATAATATGCTGCCGAGAATCTGCATCAGACAGATACACGATAATGTCTATTCTGTTGTTTCATGCTGGTGGTATAAACTTGTATTTCTCTGTATCGAGTCAGCCCGAGTCACGTCATTTGCAGATTTTACGAACACGAATGGTATTCACTGAAACTAAAATAGTTTTCTCTTCCCATTTCACCGGTTGAATGAAACATTTTGAAGTGAAATGTTGATTAAATAAGAATGCCTGAAAGTCCAATTGGTAAATGAGAATGAATTATATTACACTTAGATTCTATGAAGCCATAACTAAATTGCATTTCTTCTATTTATTGTGTCAGATGTCCCTTTCCTTTACATTTAGTCCAGTGTAAACTTTGCAGATATTTTGCTGTCTCTGTAGCTACATTTATCCCTTGGCAGTTTTATTGACGAAAGTGGCACACAACTGTATCACTTTTCTCCGTAGTCTTCGTTACGATCAATGCAAATCTTTGAGCGCTTACAAAGTGCATGAATTCCGCTAGAAATGATGCCCTTTCGTAGTCTGCGTAACCTACCACTGCGTCCTTGAATGGCCCAAACATGTCGTAATCACTGGAGGCCAGGTCTGGTGAATATCGTGGATGTTGAAGACACTAGAAATGGATTCACGAAATTTTCTGTTTAAGTGCACGAACTAATTTGTTAACCAATGTTGGAAATAAGCTGGAGCATAAAATGTATGAACCCCAGGGATACCATGACGTCAGTCTTTAGTCACGTGGAACATAGAATTACGGAACCATTTCTACTTGTACCACTTGAAAAATATTTTAGTTTTCAGATTACCGGGCGAGTTGGCCGTGCAGTTAGGGGCGCGTTGCTGTGAGCTTGCATGCGGGAGATAGTGGGTTCGAATCCCGCAGTCGGCAGCCCTGAAGATGCTTTACCGTGGTTTCCCATTTTCACACCAGGCAAATGCTGGGGTTGTACCCTAATTAAGGCCACGGCCGCTTCCTTTCAACTCCTTGGCCTTTCCTATCCAATCGTCGCCATAAGACCTATCTGTGTCGGTGCGACGTAAAGCCACTAGCAAAAAAAAAAAATGTTTTCAGGTTATAATACAAGTGACGAGTGAGGGATTCTTGAAAGGAAGGTAGAATATGAATTAGAATACTCCAGCCTTCCAATTCTTAAAAGAATTAAAAGAATTCCACTACCAGCAGATATTCATGGAACTAGGGAGCAAACATCCTTTAGCCTCTAGCTGCATTTTTTGTTTCTTCTTTTCATATATTTTTTTGAATTCCTTCAATCCATCCTTGCCATAAAATTTCTTGTTTTGTTATAATTTCTTGTAACGTTTTCTTTTCATTTATTTTCGTTGTCATACTATTATACGCAGACATTGCCTCCGGGATATCTTCAAATTGAAATGTAAATAATAATAATAATAATAATAATAATAATAATAATAATAATAATAATAATAATAATAATAATAATAATAATAATAATAATAATGAGACTACTTGGACGACCGAGCTTGATAGCTGCAGTCGCTTAAGTGCGGCCAGTATCCAGTATTCGGGAGATAGTAGGTTCGAACCCCACTGTCGGCAGCCCTGAAAATGGTTTCCCGTGGTTTCCCATTTTCACACCAGGCAAATGCTGGGGCTGTACCTTAATTAAGGCCACGGCCGCTTCCTTCCCACTCCTAGCCCTTTCCTGTCCCATCGTCGCCGTAAGACCTATCTGTGTCGGTGCGACGTAAAACAACTAGCAAAAAAGAAAAAAAACCTACTTGGACGATGCAGTAAAGGACTGCTTATTTCACCGGAAAGGTAGAAGTTCAGTTCGAGTGATATAATTAAGCGTAAACTTAGAAATGAGATGCCTGTTTCTGGATAGGTTCACTCAGCCTAGAACAAAAATGGGTACCTGCCTAGTTCTTCGAGAAAAATGTCCTATGGCTTACAGTACCGGTCAGAATTTAAGACACATGTTAGAAATTCTCTTTGCACATTGCATTCGGGAGATGGTGTGTTTGAATCCCCTTCCTTTCCTTTTTCTATTATTTCTCTTCTTTCCTCCGGGCTGAGTGGCTCAAACAATTGAGGCGCTGGCCTTCTGACTCCAACTTGGCAGGTTCGATCCTGACTCAGTCCGGTGGTATTTGAATTTGCTCAAATATGACAGCCTCGTGTCGGTAGATTTACTGGCACGTAAGAAGCACTTCTGCGGGACTAAATTCCGGCACCTCGGCGTCTTCGAAAATCTTAAAAGTATAGTGGAACGTAAAGCAAATAACATTATTATCACTATTATTAATATTCTCGTATTTCCTTCTCTTACTCCCATTCTTTCTTTCCTTCTTTCTTTCTTTCTTTCCTTCTTTCTTTCTTTCTTTCTTTCTTTCTTTCTTTCTTTCTTTCTTTCTTTCCTGTCTCAAATCGTACCTCTATCAGTTACAGATAAATACACCAACACATGCACTACAGCCACATATGTTATCACACTTCTCAAGTACCCCAGAGCGTTGATAAACTTGTCCTGTTCCTTTCATAAGGAAGCAGCTGAATATTATAGTTCAACTTGCCACTTCGGGGCGAGTAACACAGAACCGACGGTGATACGGCATATCATGGGACAGAAATGGAAGACGAAGAAGTGATGTGCAACAGGCGGTGGCGCCGGCGCCGTGAGCAGCGTCGAGAGGAGCGGAGTCAGTCAGTGACGGTGGTCAGCCAGTGAGGCAGGAGGAGCGAACGAGAGCGAGTGGGAGGACAAGACGGGAATGAGACGACAGTGGTGAGAACACGCAGCGCGCACCTCCGTACACCCTCTGCGCGCATAATACAATAGCTTTCTTAATTTTCAAACTCTAGATAGACTCATGTTTAAATAACGTTGTTCTTTCTTTCAATTTTGAACTCTCTGTGAATCTAGTGCAGTGTCCATTCTAACTTTACCACGATTATACTCAATATATTTGTCATTAGACGTGTTTATTCTCAAGAATAAGTGCAAGCTCCGTGTTAAATCTGTCGGTGAATTTATGTGTTTCTATCCGTATCCGCTTTTTCTCTGTGCACCATTGTGGATGTGAAAAGTGCAAACTTAACCAGTCACTGTGTAAACAACATAGCAGCAGAAGTTCTATATAACTTCACATTATTGATGATTGTGAAAGTGTGTTCTAATTGCGTTACTAAACGTCAGTTTATTCTTCTTGTTAGAAACTATTTCTTCAATTATTTTCTCGTTTATATCTGAAATCTCTTAAAGTAAAATGCATCTCTATTATATACTTGTCGTAAATTTCTTGGAAGTATATTCAATGCACTCTTGATAGCAGATTCTTCCTCGGAGCTTTTCACACTGGTTTGTGATTAATCTATCTTCGTCAGAAACTGGAAAGAAAACACGTCTTCGATTTAATGCTATAATTAATTTTTTACTCGAAATTCCTCAATCACTACACAATTAAGCGTTGACTTCGTTCGGTGCTGACCTCTAAAGTATATTTACGAAGTTAACCACTGAACGTCAGTACAAGTGCGTATTCGTACCGGTGTATTCCTGCCATTTTTTATAACACAAGGATTAGAGAAGAATAGCGAGTGTCGGTTGATGTATGTGATATTCAGGAACATTGTGATGACAGATAAAGCTGGCGGAGTGTAAAGGGTGTTCGAGTTTAGCGGGCGAATCTTGTTGCGCCATGTCTCATTTCAAGGACTACAAGTTCTTCAGGAGCTTCAGCGCCAAGGTCGAGGGATGGCCTCTGCGCAAAGCCGAGCAGCTGTGGAGGAGGATGCGTGAACGAAAAATAGCAGGTGCGTCTTTTTCCTTTTCTTCATTTTATACTTGTCGGATAACTACGGAAAAATGGGATGAATTCTCACCAACTTTATCACAGACATGTAACTCAGGTTCCTTGTTACGATAGAAATAACCATTATAGATTGATATGCCTTGCAATTTTCAGTCTACAAACCTTCGTGAAAGAACTAGATGCCTCCATAGCCCTTTATTTCTGACTGGTATTGTGGCCTTTTTTTTAAATTCTACACCACTTACC
Organism: Anabrus simplex; assembly: GCF_040414725.1. NCBI lineage: Eukaryota > Metazoa > Arthropoda > Insecta > Orthoptera > Tettigoniidae > Anabrus > Anabrus simplex. Next base: position 347,949,817 of record NC_090267.1, on the reverse strand, counting down.
TTGATATCATTAAAAAAACAGGTCTTGTTGCTTTTTGTGTTTCTATCCGTTCCACTTGCCATTTCGGGGCGAGTAACACAGGACCGACGGTGACACGGCATATCATCGGAAAGAAATGGAAGACGAAGAAGTGATTTTTGCAAACATTATTTAAATTCAAAAACTATGGCACTTTGGTTATCAGCCCCGTGAACTTGCAAAATATTTTAGTAAATATGTGGTTTACCTCTACTTGGACTGGCAGACGTGTAAGTAACTAGCTGATGCGCCCGTGCTTTTATTAAATTGCCCAAGAAATACGATGGTAAGTTCACCATATATGAAGACCGGGTTAGGGAGTTTTCATTGTAATGACAGGCTTCCTTGTCTACAGCCAGCCACAATTGAGTTCAACAATTTTCATTATAATGGCACATACTCGCTGTCCACCTGCATTTTTATATCCTCAGAAAGACTTTCTCCGCGGTTTTCCAAAAGTCTTAAAGGCTCTACCAGTAAATAGAAAACCAATATGACAGAAATATTATCTAAATGAAGCAGTTTTTAGTACGTATCTGCGTAGGTAAAAGTCCAAAATATGATTGTTTTATTATTGGAATATATATGGGATAACTGGCCTGCGCATAGATATCGTATAGATACTACTTTGTGAACCTCGATTCAGTACGGACCTAACATGAAATTCTTGACGTTTGTATAGATATCGTGTAAAAATGTTCCCTAAAGAACAGTGTGTTTCCAAGACATATCGCTGAAATTTGCCATAGCAACCTGGAGAAAGTTGAGAATCAGGATGGCTGTGACCGAGCAAAAGAAAAAAAAGCGATCTCTGTTATTATAGTGCAGTATCTGTCCGACTCGTTGGCTGAATGGTCAGTGTACTGGCCTTCGGTTCAGAGGGCCCCGGGTTCGATTCCCGGCCAGGTCGGAGATTTTAACCTTAATTGGTTAATTCCAGTGGCTCGGGGGCTGGGTGTGTGTGGCGTATTCAACATTACAAATCATCCTATATAGGGCCCTCATCTTCATAGACATGCATGTCGCCTAATAGGCCGTCTACTAGAAAAAGACCTGCACCAGGCCTCTCCGGAGGCCATACGCCTTTATTATTATTAGTGCAGTATCTTGTAGCGAGCCTCCGTACCGTGATAGCTGACCTAGCGTAGTGTTTTTCTGTTTTTGGTTTGTCATTTGTTTATTCATGTACCTTGCCAGTCACAGGCATTTAAGATAAGACTCTCACATGGTGTGATTAGTACGGTCCTCAAACTGATGCTGAGTCAGTTGTATACGTTTTGTTCTTAGTTGCTGCGAAAAGTAAAGAAAAATAGAGAGCGTGGGTGGGTGCCGTGAATCACACGCAATGTGTGTAACTGTTTTCGAATTAAATGGATCGGCTTCTGCCATAGTTTGGTTTGGTTTGTTTATTCACTGAAAGTAAGGACATCACACGCGAATTCTCAAAAATATACACAGAATAGCATTATTTTCTCGAAAAGTATTAGTTAGGAAGAAAATTCGAATAAATTCTAAATTTTAACTATACCTGCTCTGATCCCATATTTAATAAGACTGACCGTTCAGGCAGCTTATTCACTTTTGAGGCTCACAGACGTACTTTTTCTTTGAGACTTGTTTCACCTTTTCTTTCACAACATTGCCCGCTTAAAAGATAGTGTGATAGTGAAACATTGCTATTATTACAAGGGGAAGTACAATTAAACAATCGTCCCGTCTTAACTCAAATCAGAAGGGGAAAAGGGGAGAAATGCAGCTCTGCGGAAATTACGGTAGTGACAAAAAAATGTGAAGGGCCACGAAAGACGAGAAAATGAAAGATTGCCTAGTGCTTACGCCTTGCAAACGTAATACTGTCGAGGTGGAATCAGAACAAGACTTGACCATGAGAAGTCGGATAAGGAATTTTGAAAGCGAGGACCCCAAAACAAGTGGAAACAATACCAATCTCAGGTAGGGGTCTTGTGATCGCCAACTTACGCTTCCAAGTTGAGAGATCCCTCTTTAGTCGCCTCTTACGGGAGATACGAGATGTATGTGTGTTCAGTCCTCGACCCGAAGGCTGGTTGGATCCTCAACTGCTCCACCATAACCTGTCATAGATGGCCTAGGCAACACTGAAGGAGCATACTAGGGAAATGAGGAGTGAAGTAGTTTCCCGTTGCTTTCTTCACTGAGCCAGAAGTTGCTATTACCTATCAGTCTGCCAAGCTCGCTGAAATGCATGCACAAACCGACCCTATGAGCAACTTTTTCACACCATTCATAGCAGGGACTGGCTGCATAGGGAATGGCATTACTAGCATCGCTGATACGTCAGTCACTTTCATATCGTTAAAGCTAAGGATAAGACGGAGACAGATCAGTGAAAGTAACAAAATTGTTCTAGCCTATACCAAAAGACATAGAGCACTCGAAACACTAGGTCTCGCCAGCAAAGGCATAGATACCAGATACTGTGGAAAAATTACGTAGGTCCCTCACTCAGGAGTAGGTTCTTTATTTGTACAGTGTACAAATATTTTGGTAATAATTCCAAACCTCTTTGTGTCAAAGTTACCTGTTTCTATAACTTGCCCTTCTGTGTATATAGCAGTAACAGCGCTATACATTCTCTCAATATATCGATATTTCTTCTGTATTATTAATTCTGAACCTCTCTATTCCTTGATACGCTTCCGAAACAATTACCAGGTTGTTTTTTGTAAGTATAAGATCAGTGGAAAATATCTCGATGTATGCAAGACATTAGGGCTCTTTCGGAGCAAATGCAGTTCTGAGCATCGATGGGATCTTGATGTGGAAATCACCTCGTGCATCACTCAACGGATGTTCTACATTGGGTGCTCCCCAAGTACCTTGATTGCTACCGTCTTCAGATTTAGCTGATAAAGTAATAGAAGTGGTAATTGAAAGATTACCTTTAAATGGATAAACGGTTAAGGTTAGCATGAAGCAGGGTCACCACATGGAGTATTAGCACTCCACATAGTGATCTACTCATTCTTACACGATTCATTGATATTCCACATCTTTATTAACATTCGCTTGAAAATGGTAAACACTGTGTATAAATCTGATTATCTTCATTAGTTAGTTATTTGTGTGTGTCGGCATTATTGTCTTAGAGGAAGTAGAACTCGGAGGGGCCCGATTCCCCTCCTAAATAGATAACCTCATTTCCTCCCGCGTAAGGTACAGTTTTATTCCCTCCCATCTGAAATCAACCCCCCGATGAAAGTAGAAACAGTCCCACTTGCTGACTGCGATGTTTCCGAATGTAAAATTAGAACATGATGATGATGATTGTTATTACAAATAATAAAAATAATGTATTTTGAAAACTGAATTTAAACCAAACCAAACCCCATGGCACTACAGCCCTTGAAGGGCCTTGGCCTACCAAGCGACCGCTGCTCAGCCCTGCAGATTGCGAGGTGTCCTGTGGTCAGCACGGCCTTTCGGCCGTTATTCTTGGCTATCGAGACCGGGGCCGCTATCTCACCGTCAGATAGCTCCTCAATTCTAATCACGTAGGCTGAGTGGACCTCGAACCAGCCCTCAGCTCAAGATAAAAAATCCCTGACCTAGCTGGGAATCGAACCCGGGGCCTCCAAGTAAGAGGCAGGAACGCTACCCCTACACCACGGGGCCGGCTACTGAATTTAAATCTAATGTAAAATTAAGTCCTTTCTCTTTTCACTTAAAAATTATATTATCTGTCATAGTGGTATCTACCCCAATACAACAACGGAACAACTGTTAGGCTAGAAGTGAACAGCGTGCACGCTTACTAACATTGTTGCAATGCAACCAAAGAACTATTTCGCAGGAAGTGAACAGCGCATACAGAAACAAAATGTAATCGCACAGCGTAGGGTGCGTTCTCAAAATAAAGTTACTCCCTGTATAGCATTGTATAGTCAACGCTGAGTACAGTACAATAATTGAGATCTCAGCTATGTTCTCGAAAGAGAGGGAAGAGGGCTACTTGAATTTCTAACTGGAATGGGTATATTATTATCTTTGGACCTCAATCCACCGGGAGGGATTAATTGAATTATGAAAACTGGTCGCGGGGGACAACCTACCAACACGCGTGCAACTAGACAAGCTTAATCTCTTAACGCTTATCAGAGAAAAAATGGAAGAGTCTGTACGATGGTATCCGAAGAGTAAAGGGAAGGGTTTGAAAATGAAAAAGGCCTCGCGAACCTGAATTACCGAGCTCGATAGCTGCAGTCGCTTAAGTGCGGCCAGTATCCAGTAATTGGGTTCGAGCCCCACTGTCGGCAGCCCTGAAGATGGTTTTCCGTGGTTTCCCATTTTCACACCGGGCAAATGCCGGGGCTGTACCTTAATTAAGGCCACGGCCGCTTCCTTCCAGTTCCTAGGCCTTTCCTATCCCATCGTCGCCATAAGACCTATCTGTGTCGGTGCGACGTAAAGCAAATAGCAAAAAAGAACCTGAATTACCGGGGTCTGAAGATAGCAAGAGACGATCAAGGGAGCTCGGATAAAAAAGTTGCAAGTGAGGAAGCTGGTGATCCCCTCGGGATATACCTCCTTTTAGTCGTTTCATATGACAGGCACGAAATACGGTGAGAAAATTCTACCAACCACAGGGAAATGTGTAAGAGTAATAACTCATTTTGTATGCATAGAAACTGTTATTAATATTACAGTCCCTACATTCCTTGAAACGTCTTAAGAGGTTCTTCCAAACCTCGACGGTATTAGGTTTCCGAGGTCTAAAGAATCTCTCATCTTTTTTGCGTTTCGTGGCCCTTGCCTTCATTCCTATGATAGGTCACATCCCTGTCCTTTTTTCCTATAGCTGGAATTAAGAGATGATGATTATGATGATGATGATGACGATGATTATGATGATGATGATGATGATGGTGGTAGTGGTAGTGGTTTACAGTAAGGCCGATGTAGCAGAATTCCTTCCCGGTAAGTATTCCAGCACGAGAGTTGCGTATTTGAGCTTCTTGAGCTAAAATCGAAGCCTCTGCTGTGAAAAAGGGGAAACCTCGGAAAACTGCCTTCAGGGCTGCCAACAGTGAGGTTCAAACCCATTGTCTCCCGCATAAAAAGCTAACAGCTACGTGATACAACCCGCGTAGCCAACTCACTCGCCCGTCTAACGAATTTAATATACGTACGTAGTGTATTGTTGCCTTGATATAAAGTGACATTGATGTACTTTCAGATTCTGATATAATTTCGTGCGGGTTATGACTATGTGCCATATGTGCGACAAATGCCCTCTGGCAAAATTAATGTGACACTAACAAGCAACACGCTGACTTCTTGAACAAATAAACATTGCATACATGATTTTAATGCTCAACATAAACAGAGCTACTTGTTTGACCTTCAGCTATTTCTGAGAGTTTAATTCTGACACTCCATCTCCCATATGAATTAAAACTTCCGAGTGTGACAAATTCAGCAGCTTTCAACTGCGCACGAATCAAGCGTTATTTTGAGAAAGTGCCATGTTTCCAGAAGTAATTTAATTGTTTAGAACTTTGCTGGGCTGAGTGGCTCAGACGGTTGAGGTGCTGGCCTTCTGATCCCAACTTGGTAGGTTCGATCCTGGCTCAGTCCGGTGGTATTTGAAGCTGCTCAAATACGTCAGCCTTGTGTCCGTAGGTTTACTAGTACGTTAAAAGCGACTGCGGGACTAAATTCGGCACCTCGACGTCTCTTAGAACCGTAAAAATAATTAGTGGGACGTAAAAACAAATAAGTTAATTTCATTAGAGTTTCATAACTCATTGTAAAGAGGAGGGATCAGTGTATCTGTTAACATGAGTGTGGCCTCAATATGATGTCACTGAATAATGCAGTAGCTCTACCATCTTGAAGTTCTAAAATCAACGTGCCGCGCGATAACAGTATAGCTTTGGAATCCAACGTGGTAGCATGTTATGTGAGATATTTGATTCGGTAGGTTCTACACGTATACAGAAAATTAAATTCAAAAAATGAACACTAGAAAAAAACTGTAATACGAAGTAGTGCCTTTTGTTACAGTATAGCGATTTATGGGCAAAAAAATGGCTTCAAAAGTATGGAATTCGAAAACGCGCTGAGGAGAATATAGTGGCTTGTCATAATTACAAAATGTCGACAATCGGCAATGTCGAACGTGTTGAGGCTTACAGAGAACATCTCAAAGTAAAGGTGGCCGAGCATCTTGGGGTGAGTTAGGCGCTACTGGAGTTCCAGTGGAGCACGTCTACTTCACCATTGGCGGAAGTTGGCGGGGAAAAATGTACTCATAGTTTTGATTATGGATAAATGTGTTTAGAATTAAATGTTTAAAAACCATACTGACTAGTTACTGTAATTTACTTCGGTATCCTTATCACGCGGTACATATTTTGCGTTAAAACTTGCGACCGTGACCCCGATATAGTCCCGTTCGAATATTTATGATCAAGTAACATAGCCTTTAGGCAAACAGAGGGAGAAGGAGTAGACGTAGTGTCGGATTTTGGCGTATGATACGTCTGTAACACTACTAGGGCCAGTAAGTGTCCGAGGAATAGTTCGGCTCGCCAGATGCAGGTCTTTTGATTTGACTCCCGTAGGCGACCTGCGCGTCATGATGAGAATGAAATGATGATGAAGACGACACATACAACCAGCCCCCGTGCCAGTGAAACAATGATGGTTACATTTCCCGACCCTGCCGGGAATCGAACCCGGGCCCCCTGTGACCAAGGTCAGCACGCTAACCATTTAGCCATGGAGCCGGACAGTGAGATGAAATGAATGATGTGATATATGATAGCAAGAAGGGAAAAGGTGCAACCGGGTGCCGGCACATAGCCTACTCCTGTCGAAAAGCACCAAGTGCTTTGCTCAATGCTTAACATCTCCATCTGACGGACGAATCACCATCACAAGCGTCACATGCACTCCCTCCAAATGAACACTGCGGAGAGGTTTCGAATTGAATCCTGGCTCTTGGCACGCAATCTAGTGTTTAGAAATTGTATAGCAACCACCACCTCTCCTACCTTTCCAGCCAACGTTCTGATGGTGAACACTTTTTCGACCGAGGGGACTCGAACCCTTAACTACGGTGTCAGACCATAGATAATGGCTAATAGGTGAGATGTACAATATGTTGCGACATATGCACTATAAAAGAAATCAAAATTATCGACAACGCAATTTAGAGGATGGAGTGAGTTGTTAGAATTCTAAAGTCTGAATTCAACAATGCCCAGCGTCAAAAGATTTAATGGAAGCATCTCAAAATTACGACCATCGAGCATCGTGAGGAGAGTTCAGCGCTGCTGGATCCCCAGTCAACTTTTTCATCTCTATTCACTGGCGATGTCCAATCGCACGAGGTCGTTTTGATTACTGAATTTACTAATTTGCATCTTCTTGCTAAGACAGTCTTAAGATAGGAATTTCATTCAGATAAAATATATTTATTCTAAATACTCTAACCGGGCAACTTGGCCGTGCGGTTAGAGGCGCGCGGCTGTGGGCTTGCATACGGGAGATAGTGGTTTCGAACCCACTGTCGGCAGCCCTGAAGATGGTTTTCCGTGGTTTCCCATTTTCAGACCAGGCAAATGCTGGGGCCGTACCTTAATTAAGGCCACGGCCGCTTCCTTCCCACTCCTAGCCCTTTCCTATCCCATCGTCGTCATAAGACCTGTCTGTGTCGGGGCGACGTAAAGCAAATAGCAAAAAAAAAAAGTACTCTAACAAGTCCATTGTATAATTTTGAAGATAAATATTCTCATTCTTATTTTAAGGCCTCTTTCTCTCAGATGTAATTTTTGATTTAAAGTGTTTTGCCTGTAAACGCACGATATGGATGCCTGAAAGGCCTGATGTCTTCAAAAAATAAATGGAATTAAATTAGGACTATTAGCATTCGAGCCAAGGTCTTTGGGGCAATGCTGGCGAGAATAACCTAGCGGCAGATCATTTATTTATACTTTCTGTTGAAATATGGCTTATCCGTTAACGTGCGGGGGTCGCTCTCCAGAAACAACCTCCGAGCAAGGAAGAACAACATCAAGAATACAAATAACATTATTTAAGACCTTGGTAGCTATAGATTGACCCCTACATGTATAACTATGTTCTCTTACGTTTCAAAATATCCATATAATTTCAGAGAAGCATGTTACAAGCCTCCGCAGTCCTATTTGTACTTTGAAGTGTCTTACTATCCGAGTGATGTTGTCACTGGATTCTCGCCACGGTGGTCGCAATTCGAATCCCGTCCAATCGATGTGCAATATTTTGTAATAAAAAATCGTGTCTCTAGATTCGGATTCCACATAAAATTGGACGTTCCGTTTCTATAATAACGTTATTGTTCACTCATCATTTCAGGGCAAAGCTTATTCTGTTCTATTCCTCACACTGGAATTTAAATATTCGCTGGGAGAGCTTGAAGTCGAACTCCTGCCAACCAGCTGGAACTTCAGTATTCAGACAGATAGCCTGCATGTCCTCCTTTATGTTATCTGTCGAACCTTTTGACAGGCCTTCCACGTGCCGAATGTCCTCCTTGGTGGAAATGGAGGGTCGTTTTTACCACTGAGCTGTCATTGCTGAATATATTACTGTACCACTGATGTGTAGCCTTCCTCAGTTTCTGACCAACTGAGGCTACGGAAAGTTTCTGCCGTGGTCATGAATTAGGCCGAGTGTACATTATTATCCCCATAGTAGGCTATACCGAACGAGTGGCTGGTTTGTGTCGCGTAGTAGTCAGCTTGAATTCGGGAGATAGTGGGTTCGAACCCCACTGTCGACAGGCCTGAAGATGGTTTTCCGTGGTTCTCTATGTTCACGCGGGAAGCTACCTCACTCCTCATTTCCCTAGTATGCCTCCTCAGTGACGCCTAGGCTGTCTATGATAGCCTATGGTGGAGCTGTGGAGGATCAGACCAGCCTTCGGGCTGAATATCCAACATACAACATATGTTCACACCAGGCTAATGTTGGAGCTGTACGTTAATTAGGGACATAGTTGCTTCCTTCCTGATCGTAGGTCTTTCCTATCCCATCGTCGCCATAAAACCTATCTATACCGGGCAAGTTAGAGGCGCGCAGCTGTTGGCTTGCATCCAGGAGATACTGTAATGGTTTCGAGTGCCACTGTCGGCAGCCCTGAAGATGGTTTTCCGTGGTTTCCCATTTTCATACCACGCAACTGTTGGGGCTGTGCCTTAATTAAGGCCACGACCGCTTCCTTCCCACTCCTAGCCTTCCCTAACCCATCGTCGCCATAAGACCTGTCTGTGTCGGTATGACGTAAAGCCACTAGCAAAGAAAAATACTATATGTCAGTGCGACGTAAGACAAAATGTAAACTGTCTCCAAATTATGGAGAACCTACTTGTGTCACCTAGCCAAAGGACGACATTCTGGCCCTTAGAGGAATAACGACATCATTATGGTCTTGTAACTGTTTGGCTTGAGGAGGTAATGCATTCTTTAATAATAATAATAATAATAATAATAATAATAATAATAATAATAATAATAATAATAATAATAATAGCTGGCGTAATCAAACTGACTCTCGCCTATTGTCTTCCTGTACTTAGCAATACCATGTCACCTCATCTCTGCTGAAAAGTTACTCTAACTTTAGGAAACCGTGAGGTGTGTTTTCGTGACATGATAATTGATCTCAACAGAAACTGGCTGAAGTCCAGACATCCGGAAATCAGTTATGCGCGGAGTTTAAAAGAGAACCTTTATGCCTCAAATTCTTAGTGGAGGGAAGAATGGAGTTTGAAAACTAGCCCTGAGCTTTGGTCCTATTTAAACAGAAACAGTCCTGCACTTGGTTCTGATGTACCAAAGAAAACATTGACTGCTGTTAACATGATTCGAACCAATCATGAAATCTGTGGTGAATCTCTCTCCAAGTGGGGAAAGAATTCTATCTCATTTGTGCGACTATGGTGTCTCATACAGACACTTCAGCACATTTTGTCCGAATCCGAGACAAGTTTGGGAACTTAGCCGACTTTCTCTTGGCAATATCTGCTGCCTCAGAGTGCACAAGTGCATTAGGGCTGTAGGCGCTCCTTGTCATGTGACAATGCTTATACTTTAAACGTAAATATTTCGTATACGTTAAATATTTGTATTTACGGGATAAATCAGCTAATAATAATAATAATCGTAACTCTATTGCCTCTTTTAACTGATAACAGAATGCAGGTGTTTTTAGCCTAAAAAATGTAGCTATTGAACGTGACAGTAATCCGAGATTGGTATCTCGCATTTAAGCATTCTTAAAATGCCCGTCGACCGTCTTGGCTGAAACTGTATTCAGCAACCTTGTGCATAGGAGATGAACGATCAGCCACCTGGACTATGCAGCTGATTCCAAGCCATTTTGTCAAGGTAGTAACAAACACTTTGTCGTTCGCCATGACATATTTTATTTTTAATCTATTTCGTCAGCATTATTTGCAGAGCTCTTTCTGATCATTCATCTTTTCGCTCGTGCTTCACTTGACTTAGACCTTTCATCTTCAGATAATCTCTACCTTCTAAGAATAGAAAGTACGCCGTCTATCTCCTTTATTCGCTCCATCGCTCTGTACTCAAGTGCGTGAACGATATCCTCCTACGATTCGCGTGCCTCTCTCTCACAGTCTGTTCCATTCATCTTCCGCTCCACTCGATCTCTCTACAGTATATGTAAGCTGCTTAACTTTGCCATTTAACTACTAGTTTTAGTCCAATAAACTATAGTTGTCATTTTACCTTGCGTGTTAACATGTATTTTCCCTTCATTCGCCGTTTCTTACTTCGTGTTATGTTCTAGCAGTCTATGTACTCTACGATTTCCTCTCCATTTGGGTTGGTGTATACAAAATCATCTTACAGTCGAACCTTACCTAACGGACACCTCACTATACGGACATCTTCCACGGACATCTTCGGCGTCTCCAAAAACCGTAATAGTAGTTAGTGGAACGTAAGGCAATTATTATTATTATTATTATTATTATTATTATTATTATTATTATTATTATTAGAAAGAAGCTGCTTAGGGGAATATTTTGGTACCTTTAAGACAGATTGAATTGACAGTTTTGTCCTCGATAAACTATCGTAAGGGCCAATACGAAAAGGAGTGTGGCAGACGTCATACAGTTGAATATTTTAATGATTAAATACCATTATTTATCGCTGGTTTCTCCTTGCGCATACGGTAGTATCACACTAGTTAATTTCTTTACTGCGAAACGTACACCTACATTAGTGTGTCCATAAGAAGACACGATCAAAACAAGTCACATACGACAAAAACCTCGACTTCGTCGTTTTTGAATTTACCATAATTTAACTCTGACGTCCAAATTTATCATGTATCGCAGAGTAATAGCGAGTACAGTGGAGGGAAGTTACAGGTGTTAGGAGGTCCTGCGTGCCTTGGCCACCCAGTTAGTGATTGCCCACGACTGGTGAATAAGAGACGTTTGTCCAATTTGTCGAAAATTCCTCGTCAAATTTTGAAAATAAAAACCCCTCAGTTCGCAGTGGCCATTTATCTTGTGTGTCTTTATTGGCTAGATATAGTCTTTACAGTGCGCTATGTCTTCTGGTACGGGATAGAATAAATTTGTTGCGTTCATTGATCTGTCTCAGTCTCATTCTTGGCTTTGACAATATGAAAGTGACCGAGGTACGAGTGATTATAGTAATACCTTTCCTTATGCAGCCAGACCCTGTTGAGAATGGTGAGAAAATATCGCTCATAGAGTCGGTTGGTGAATACATGTCAGTGGGCTTGGCGGAATTATATATAACTAGCAAATGTACCCGTGCTTCGCTACGGTATTCTACATTGTATACGGATATCGACGTAAATACTGTGCGTGCAGCAAATGAGATTGTTTTAAAATTGCATGTCTCTTAGCCTTATCCGAGAAATAGCATGGGGAGGTCCACATACGTTGTTTCCAATGTAAAGTGAGGGTTGCGGAGTTGTGATGATAACGCCAGGCTCACTCGCCTACTGCCATTCACAATCGAGTTGGCAAGTTTACATTATAATTGCAGGCCCCAATGCCTACTGCGCGGTCACAATCGATTTGGGGAGTTTTAGTTACAATGGCAGACCCATTTCCTACTTTCAGACAGGTTACAGTTGAGGAGTTTTTATTATAATAGCAGGCAACTTCCCTACCACCAGTCAAAATTGAGTTGTGCAGTTATCATTATAATGACAGTCCCTTTTTACTGCTGCTAGCCAGCTTACTGCCAGTCACACAGAATTAGTGAGTTTCCATGAAAATAGCAGGCCACTATGCCTAATGCTAGTCAAATTTTAGATTGGAACATTTGTTTATAATGGCGGGCACCCTGGCCTAGAGCCAAACACAATAGAGTAGGGGACTTTCGAACAAAACTGCATGATCCCTTGCCTTCTGCAAGACAAATCGAAAAGTGAATTATTCATTAAAATGGTAGGCCCTCCTTACTAATGCCAGTTACACAGGAGTTGGAGAAGGACCCCATTCCTACTGCCAGCAGTCAAAGTCGGTGTAGGGAGTACTGATTACAATAGCAGACACATCCTTTCCCGATCGCTACAAATCGACATCAATGAATATATACAGATGGACATACGAAAGTATATGAATGTTTACAATATTGTAGACCTTCATTTACAGATTAACTGCTGCTAAACGGTACGTCATATCGACAAATGATTGTACCGTAAGGCGCAGTATTTAGCGATCTAAATGACTGGTCCTATGATATTTTCTCGCATCTAATCTATTCATGGGTCAGATTGAATCAGAAACGTTGAATAGGTTGAAATTTGTGTAAGAATAACTTACATTCCATTACTTTTCGGATAATTATGTGACATAGCATTTGGCTCACATATGGGTACTGGGTGGGCCAATGTTCGTGTAGAGTTTGATCATACTATCTTTCCTGTAAGTGATTGAAGTGATGCACATTAGAAGGAAAGGTTTAGAAATTAATTTCCATTAAGGCACGTAGATTTCCATTAAGTTTGGTTGTGTGTATTTTAAGGGAGTGCAAAATCACTGTTTCGGTTTCGTATAAACCCCCAATTAGTTCAGGGATTTAGAAACAATATTTGCCCTAAAACCTCCCCAAAGGATAGGTGGATTCTAAATATGAAGTTTGGTGGAAATATATCCAGTAGTTTTCAAGTTAGAGAAAGACAAACAGACCAAACAAACAAAGAAACAAACAAACAAACTAACTAACAGACACCAAGGAAACCTACCCTTGGACAGATGGATGCTATATAAAAAATTTGGTTCAAATATCTTGTTAGTTTTCAAGTTTGTAAGAAGTACGCTTTACACGCACCCGCTCTTGCGTTAAGTCCGCTGGGATTTGTACCGAAAAACGGTCCGTTAATGATATCTCCTTTACTAAATCCTGTTATCGAAATGATGCACATGAGAAAAAAAGGTTTAGAAATTAATTTTCATTAAGGCAGGTTGATTTCTATTAAGTTCGGTTGTGTATACTTTGAGGGAGTGCAAAATCACGGTTTCGGTTTCGTAAAAATCCCCACTCAGTTAAGGGATTTAGAAACGATATTTGCGCTAAAACCTACCCAAGGAGAGGTGGATTCTAAATATGAAGTTTGGTGGAAATATATATTTAGTAGTTTTCAAGTTATAGAAGGACAGACAAACAGACAAACAGACAAAGAGACTAACAGACAAACAAACAGACAAACAGACACCAAAGCTAAAAATGATGCAGATGGTCATTATTACACCTGAAACGGATAACCGCACGGAAATTTCGCCAAAATAATCAATGTACAGACACAGAGTCGTAACGATTTCATTTTTGCGCTAAAACCTACCCAAGGACAGGTGGATTCTAAATATGAAGTTTGGTGGAAATATATCCAGTAGTTTTCAAGTTATAGAAGGACAGACAAACAGACAAAAAACAGACAGACACCGAAGCTAAAAATGATGCAGATGGTCATTATTACACCTGAAACGGATACTATACGGAAATTTCGCCAAAATAATCAATGTACAGACACACGGTCGTTACGATTTTATTTATATAGATGACGGATAAGCATGAGCACGTTGAAAAGTGCAGACTTCCACTTCGAGATTCATATCTCCTAAACGGTATATGATATTAAGAAACGGGTTGCGCCATCAGACGCCTCATTTATCGCTCTACATGTTTGTTTCTAAACCATCTCCTCGTATCTCCCACATTAAGGGGGTAAATTGAGTTCAAATTTTGAATAGGGTGAAATTTGGGTGCATTTTTAACATTTTACATTACATTTTGCCTACTTATGTATAAGCTAGAATCATGAAATTTGGTACACATATGTCCCTTAATCGTGCCAATGTGCGCACACAACGTGATGATCCTATCATTGTTATAAGTGTGTCAAACAATAAAATATACTTGTAAAAATCACCAAATTTACGAACAATCCAGAAATACGGCCGAATTTAACGTATAAGCGAGAGAGATACGACAAAATGTCACAGGACCAAAGTTGTAGATCACTCCGAATTGAAGGGACATTGTGCCATCCGTTTTGTGATACGACTTACCGTTTAGCCAAAAAATAGCTCAAAACGAATGTCTGCACAGTCATTAAAATTGCCTCCATATTTCGATATCTTTGGGGGTAAAAAGTGAAAAATTTGAACATCTTGGAATTTTCCCGTCGGTTAGGGACCAAAAGCTATAATTTCACCAAATTTCAATTGTCTACCTCGTCTCGCAGGTTGTGCCGCCATTTGATTTGGGGGGATGGGGGATCAAAATGTGGAAATTCCCGAAAATTTTTAAGCCCACGAAACCTATAGGTTATCGTTTTGGATATACTATACGACTGTGTTCTTATGCTGAGCCCAAAATTTGAGCCCCCCCAGCGTGCCCCCTTCAGGGAATTTTGAGAATTTCCGATTTTTCTAGGGATCCTGGGGTCATCAGTTTCCCTCGTACCAAGTTTCAAATTTCTGAGATTTCTGGAAGTGCCTCATTAATTCACGTCTTTTTTCATTTTTAAATATTTATATATACATCGCTCCAGCCCGACTTGCTTTTATATATATAGATGACAGATAAGCAAGAGCACGTTGAAAAGTGCAGACTTCCACTTCGAGATTCATATCTCCTAAACGGTTTATGATATTAAGAAACGGTTTGCGCCATCAGACGCCTCATTTATCGCTCTACATGTTTGTTTCTAAACCATTTCCTCGTATCGCCCATATTAAGGGGGTAAATTGAGATTAAATTTTGAATAGGGTGAAATTTGGGTGCATTTTTATCATTATATATTACTTTTTGCCTACTTATGTATAAGCTAGAATCATGAAATTTGGTACACATATGTCCCTTAATCGTGCCAATGTGCGCACACAACGTGATGATCCTATCATTCTTATAAGTGTGCCAAACAATGATATATACTTGAAAAAATCACCAAATTTACGAACAATCCAGAAATACGGCCAAATTTAACGTATAAGGGAGAGAGATACGACAAAATGTCACAGGACCAAAGTTGTAGATCACTCCGAATTGAAGGGACATTGTGCCATCCGTTTTGTGATACGACTTACCGTTTAGCCAAAAAATAGCTCAAAAGGAATGTCTGCACAGTCATTAAAATTGCCTCCATATTTCGATATCTTTGGGGGGTAAAAAGTGAAAAATTTGAACATCTTGGAATTTTGCCGTCGGTTAGGGACCAAAAGCTATAATTTCACCAAATTTCAATTGTCTACTTCGTCTGGCAGGTTGTGCCGCCATTTTGATTTTGGGGGGATAGGGGATAAAAATGAGGAAATTCTCGAAAATGTTTAAGCCCACGAAACCTTTAGGTTATCGTTTTGGATATACTATACGACTGTGTTCTTATGCTGAGCCCAAAATTTGAGCCCCCCCAGCGTCCCCCCTTCAGGGAATTTTGAGAATTTCCGATTTTTCTAGGGATCCTGGGGGCATCAGTTTCCTCCGTACCAAGTTTCAAATTTCTGAGATTTCTGGAAGTGCCTCATTAATTCACGTCTTTTTTCATTTTTAAATATTTATATATACATCGCTCCAGCCCGACTTGCTTTTATATATATAGATAGATAGATGACAGATAAGCATGAGCACGTTGAAAAGTGCAGACTTCCACTTCGAGATTCATATCTCCTAAACGGTTTATGATATTAAGAAACGGTTTGCGCCATCAGACGCCTCATTTATCGCTCTACATGTTCGTTTCTAAACCATTTCCTCGTATCTCCCATATTAAGGGGGTAAATTGAGATTAAATTTTGAATAGGGTGAAATTTGGGTGCATTTTTAACATTTTATATTACTTTTTGCCTACTTATGTATAAGCTAGAATCATGAAATTTGGTACACATATGTCCCTTAATCGTGCCAATGTGCGCACACAACGTGATGATCCTATCATTCTTATAAGTGTGTCAAACAATGAAATATACTTGTGAAAATCACCGAATTTACGAACAATCCAGAAATACGGCCAAATTTAACGTATAAGGGAGAGAGATACGACAAAATGTCACAGGACCAAAGTTGTAGATCACTCCGAATTGAAGCGACATTGTGCCATCCGTTTTGTGATACGACTTACCGTTTAGCCAAAAAATAGCTCAAAAGGAATGTCTGCACAGTCATTAAAATTGCCTCCATATTTCGATATCTTTGGGGGGTAAAAAGTGAAAAATTTGAACATCTTGGAATTTTCCCGTCGGTTAGGGACCAAAAGCTATAATTTCACCAAATTTCAATTGTCTACTTCGTCTGGCAGGTTGTGCCGCCATTTTGATTTGGGGGGATAGGGGATAAAAATGAGGAAATTCTCGAAAATTTTTAAGCCCACGAAACCTTTAGGTTATCGTTTTGGATATACTATACGACTGTGTTCTTATGCTGAGCCCGAAATTTGAGCCCCCCCCAGCGTGCCCCCTTCAGGGAATTTTGAGAATTTCCGATTTTTCTAGGGATCCTGGGGGCATCAGTTTCCTCCGTACCAAGTTTCAAATTTCTGAGATTTCTGGAAGTGCCTCATTAATTCACGTCTTTTTTCATTTTTAAATATTTATATATACATCGCTCCAGCCCGACTTGCTTTTATATATATAGATAGCAACTTCTGGCTCGGTGGGGAAAGCAATGGGAAACTATCTCACTCCTCATTTCCCTAATATGTTTCGTCAGTGATGCCTAGGCTATCATTATAGCTGTTGGCAGAGGTATGCTAGTTGCTTTACGTCGCACCGACACAGATAGGTATTATGGCGACGATGGGACAGGAAAGGGCTAGGAGTGGGAAGGAAGCGGACGTGGCCTTAATTAAGGCACAGCCACAGCATTTGCCTGTTGTGAAAGTGGGAAACCACGGAAAACCATTTTCAGGGCTGCCGACAGTGGGGCAGAGGTATGAGGATCAAAGCAGCCTTCAGGCTGAATACCCAACACATATCTTGTATCATTCCAGTTAAAAACCTTCAGTAGCATTATCTCAGCAGGTATTAGCACTTCTGAAAAGTTCCACTAATTCGATTATGAGCAGCATTAATGAAGTTGAGAATGAATATTCGATATCTTTAACGGTTTAAGAGTTATTTATGGTGAACAGTTTAGCTGACTCATCCCGTATATATAACATACGTACAATAGTAGCGAAATAAAATAAAAACCAATTTCGAGTCTGTTTTAAACATGTAACATAGATTAAATCCCGAGCATATTTAATTCGTGCCAGTTAAAACAATCAGGGAGATAAAGGCTCTACGTACGTGTAATCCATGTTAAATGACGACGTGTAGCTCAATAAACTAGGCTGGCGCTCGCATATTTCGCGTGTTAGCAGTGTAAACACAATCATCCTTTATGTTAGGTTTTAATGAAAATAAACCTCCGCCAAGTGTTACCGCTATAACTGTCTGCAGCTTCGTAGAATTAAACGTGTATCTTATTGCCTTAGTTTTCCCCACACCCACCCCTACATGAGCGTTGAGCAACAACTTGTTGAGCCCGACAACATGCGTATCCTGGACAAGAGGCCCATCAGTCTCCATAATTGAGCGCTTCAGCGATAGTACGTCAAAAATATATTTCCCTCCTTTATGGCTCAGAAACAAAGAAACGAATCTCTCTCCTACTTGTGTGCCCTACAGTTTGTATTCACGCCGATATATTACGCCGGAGTTTCTTTTTATGGGAGGCTTAACGTAGCACTTACGTAGGTTTTCGGCGACGCACTGTGTAATTTTAGGGATCTGATGGAACTTGATTCAATTTGGCGAATGACCTATTTAACATCAAACTTGCGATATTTCGAAAGTTAAATACCCGGGTCGAGCAAAGCTGGTTTTGTTTCTATCGAATACCTCGCGAACAGCTGTGAGGATGGCCCGTAAGTAGTGATACCTGCATTGTTTGGACGGACAGTTCATTGATGCACTGCGGGTCTCAAGATCATTCCATCAACAGCAGTAATGGTGACAGTTGTTCGTGTGTGTGTGTGTGTGTGTGTGTGTGTGTGTGTGTGTGTGTGTGTGTGTGTGTGTGTGTGTGTGTGTGTGTGTGTGTGTGTGTGTGTGTGTGTGTGTGTGTGTGTGTGTGTGTGTGTGTGTGTGTGTGTGTGTGTGTGTGGAACGCTCATCTGTTTCTCTGTGTTATAAAGATACTACGATTGTAAGCTTGAATTGCAAGTAGAGTTTCAATGAATTTCCCGGAGTTTCCTGGTGTTGTGCCTGCGACCGTTTCATTAGCAACGGAATTCTAAAGAGAAAATGTACGTGCTGTCACTACTTCATTTCTATTTGTTAGGATGACTCCTCAAATTCCTCGTTTATTTGGGAAAGGGCTGAAAGGCAAGAATAATAAACAATTTGTGTGCTTACTTGCCAGTTTTTTCGTAAAAACGTTGAAACATACCACAGGTTTGCAAACCTACGTCGGGTAAATGGCATTCGCTAGATTCCTGAAATGACGCACTGTGCGACGGTGAGATAGGAAAGAGCTAGTACTGGGAGGGAATTGGCCCTGATGTGAAAAAGGGGACTCGTGATGAACGATATTCAGGGCTGCCGATAGACCATCGCCCGAATGCAAACTCACAGGTACGCAGCCGATGACATACGGCCAACTCGCTCAGCACACATGTGCACAAGCTGGTAAAGCAGAACCTTGGCACAGCGATGGTTACAAAATGGCCAAGGTACTGAACGAGTGATGACGGGAGGAGGTCCGTATAGTGAACTTTTTGCTACAGGAAAAAAACACGGAGCCGGTCAACATTCACAGGAAAGTCGTGTCTGTTTCGGAGAGAAAGTGATGTCTGCCCATCAAATGCAAAAGTGGTGCCTTTCATTTGCAAAGAGTGGAACGACGGTGAGGAGGGAAGAGCCGAGTGGCCCTCTGTCAACATCAGATGCATCCGTTAACGCCAGTGATGAAATAGAGCGGGAGAACAGGCGACGATTAATCGGAATTGTTAATTGAACAGGACAGCGATTTTTAATTGCCAAGGAAAGGGGACACTCATTTCACGCTATGACAATTGCTTGAATAACTTTGGCGAATAAGTAGAAAAATGAGGAAAGACGCCGAAATGAAGCAGCATTTCTTACCTTCACCTGTCTTCATTTGTTTACAAGCAAAACATTAGGGTAACTTACTGACTTACCCTTGCAGTACAAGGCAAAAATTTACATCAAGGAAGTATTTTGAATATTATCTAGCATAAGCCCTAAATGAGGATCAATGTAGCCCTTACAATAACAGGAAATATTTTGAAAACAAATATTATTTATAATCTATAGGTACACAATATATGTTGAGTAGTCAGCCGAAAGGCTGGTCGGATTCTCAACAATTTTGCCATCAGCTGTCATAAATGGCCTAGGCGTCACTGAAGAGGCGTATAAAGGAAATAAGTAGTGAGGTAGTTTACCCATTTATTTCCTCATAGAGCCAGAAGTGTTACATAGCAGTCTGCCAAGCCCACTGAAATGCACCCACCAACCGACCCTATGACCGACATTTCCACACCATTCATAAAAGGAATTGGCTTAATTAGGAATGCCATTACTACATCATCCATACCTCAGTCACTTTTATATTGTCGAAACCAAGGGTGAAACTGAGAAAGAAAATATGAAAGTAACAAATTTGTTCTAGCCCATACCGGAAGACATAGTGCACTGTAAACAGTACGTCTCTGCAATCAAGCCGGAATCTACACTCTAAAAGAAAGAAAATAATATTCTGTAATTACAGAGTGTCTGTAAATAATATACAAAATTAAGTTCCCATGTAAGATAAACATTGAATTCCACCGATTGCGAAACGCTGGTAATTTCAGGATAGAAGCAACCTAACAAAGTTGAATATTTTAATGATTTTACAGGTTTTTGAAGTATACAGAGGTGAGGAAAGCTTGGGAAACCTGTGTTTTCCGTAGGTACAAGTAACACTTCAGAAGTAGTATGTTTTAAACATATCAACAATAGAAATACATCAGAACTGGCAACTTAAGTATTGCTACAAGAATGCTTTAAACAAAATCAAAATCCTCAAATAGGGGATCATGACAATTAACTAAACAGGCTTCCTTGACATTGGCGTGCTGGCTTCACTACTCGAACTAAAATACATTTAATTCAGCCTACAGTTAAGTTCGTATTCGAAACTTGAGCGATCTACCGTCTCCGTAAATTAGGTGAAATTTTAAGCTGATTAGCCTTACAATAAAACTATCTGCTGTTCCCGTCGTTAACGAGGTAGTTTTGTACAACTGCAGAATAACTGTCCTCTAGCGGAGATGAGTGGTAGTAGTAGAGACTGAACAATATTATTGTTTTACAGGCCCTTGAAATGAAATGTCGTATGGCTTTTAGTGCCGGGATATTCCAGGACGGGTTCGGCTCGCCAGGTGCAGGTCTTTCTGTTTGACTCCCGTAGGCGACCTGCGCGTCGTGATGAGGATGAAATGATGAAGAAGACAACACATACACCCAGCCCCCGTGCCATTGAAATTAACCAATTAAGGTTAAAATCCCCGACCCGGGTGGGAATCGAACCCGGGACCCTCTGAACCGAAGGCCAGTACGCTGACCGTTCAGCCAACGAGTCGGACTACAGGCCCTTGAACATGTGCTTTAACATATATAGGTCAATCAATCAATCAATCAATCAATCAATCAATCGCCACCGATCTGCATATAGGTCTGCAACCACGTGGCAGATTCCCTACCAGTTTGTTTACATAGTCCTTTCATAAATGATATCAAAGAAGTTGGGAATTTATCAAACATCTCCCTTCGTCGTCTCACGTGTTGCCCAGCCTTTACTTCGATTTTAACACTTTCGTGTTTTTGTAGTGCTCCCCAGCCCAAGTACGGTTCAGAAACTGCGCATGTGTTCTACGTCAAAGACAGAGGTTATACTACGAACTATCACACCGTGCTGCTGACGAGAAGTCGCATGGTTGCGGGGTGAAAGGTGCGAGGGTTAAACATGGCCGCCGCGCATGCACCTGTCTCAAGTCCCAAGGCCTGACAATAAACATCGGTTCCGTCCCTGGTGCCTCTTGCGAACTGAGGTCGTGCCGTGAAGTTTCAAAGTGGTAGTGCAATTGTACCTTTACTGTATGTATTGCATGATGAACAGTTTAATAAGGAATATCCATTGATTCAGAGCATACGTACAAACTGCCGCGACTTCTCGTCAGAAGCAGATAGTAGTCGTAAACAATGACATATCCGAGACTGCGCGACTACACCCGACAAATCGCTAGGTGTGACGTAGTTGCAACAATGTGACGATTAGCAGGAACTGAAAAAGAGTAACGGATAGTTGAAGGTTTGCTACAATGTATAGGCCAACTGAGCTGAACTTTGAGGAAGGAATAGCACTTGGACCGCTTAATCAGGTTATGCATTTTATCACTTTCTATAAAACGAACCTCCCAGAAACATCAGAAACGATGAAGAAGAAATGGAAAGCAAGGGTAAAAACGGTTACGTAGTTTCTGAGGGATGTGGAGGATAGTTTCTCGTTCCAATATTTATGGTGCTTAACATCGGAACAGTACCCGCTCCAAAAGTTTAACTGTCCAGCCTTGATACATGTCCAGTAAAGTTCCACTTTGGCTACTACAGAATAGTGCAGTTGCTGCTTGTTGCCTAAGTAACACCACTTCACATGATCGTAACGATTTACAGTGTATGATACGCTTTATTTATTATTATTAATTAATTAATTAATTTATTTATTTATTTATTTATTTATTTATTTATTTATTTATTTATTTATTTATTTATTTAGTTATTTATTTATTTATTTATTTATTTATTTATTTATTTATTTATTTATTTCACAACTGTATAGATGGTAATATAGCACGTATTTCGATATTTCACATATAAGAAATAGAGCTTGATAATAATTTACATAACTTTACGATATACGCCTTCATTATTCGCTTCGTTATAGAGGTTGTCGCCTCTTCTGTTAATGGTCCGTACTGAGCATTCAGGAATGTTGTGACCATGTTGCAGGTCTTCAACATTGCAGCCTTTTTTGCCACATTGTGAGTGTAGTTGGGGAACTGTAGAATCATTAAGTTTTCTGGAAATGATTTTGGTGTGAATCCTGTGGGAGAAAGGAGAAAAAGAAGAATTGTCACTTTGTCTTGTTTGCAGATCCCTGCTACTTCAATAGCCTTCTCCCTGTATTTCTGTTCCATATTGTGGTCATTGAAGCCTCCGTAGCACAGGCGGAAGCGCACCGGCTTCTCACTGCTGGATACCGTGGTTCAAATCCCAGTCAATCCATGTGAGATTTGTGCTGGACAAAGTGAAGACAGGATGGGTTTTTCTCCGGGTACTCCGGTCTTCCCTGTCATATTTCATTCCAGCAACACTCCATTAACATATCATTTCATCTATCAGTCATTTATCATTACCCCAGAGGAGTGCGACAGGCTTTGGCAGCCGGCACATTTCCTATCCACACCGCTAGGTGGCGGCTTCATTCTTTCCATTCCTGACACCGTCGAATGACTGGAAACAGGCTGTGGATTTTCATTGTAGTCATTCGGGATAGCGATGTCGGTGATATATGTGTGTTGATTCTTTTTATCTGTTAATGTTGTGTCTGGTCTATTGTGTGGAGTTGTTTTGTCTGTTTGTGTCGTTCGATCCCCGTAGAGTTTAAAACTTTCATTTTCCAGTACATGTAGTGGAGAATATTTGTAGTAAGGCACGGCAGGAAGGGGAGTTAGGGATTGGAATAACTTACCAAGGAAGATGTTCAATAAACTTCCAGTTTCTTTGCAATCATTTAAGAAAAGGCTAGGAAAACAACGGATAGGGAATCTGCCACCTGGGCGACTGCCCAAAATGCAGATCAGTAGTGATTGATTGATTGATTGATTGATTGATTGATTGATTGATTGATTGATTGATTGATTGATTGATTGATTGATTGATTGATTGATTGATTGATTGATTGATTGATTCACTCTGTTCTGGGTGAAAGATTGGGTCAGGGTAATTTCCTGGTGTATAACTTTGACTGCATCATTATGTATTATTATTGTTATTATTATTATTATTATTATTATTATTATTATTATTATTAAATTCTCCCAGTATTGGGAGACGTTAAGCAAATAACTAACTCAATTCTTCTGCGGGTAGTTCTCGTCTTTTCAACAGGTTTTCATTCTTTCCGAGAAGGCTTGTTTACATTCTGTCGACGACTTTGGTCTGTACTGTTTTTGTTGTCGTTGATCTGATCTTCCTTCCTAATTGTTTACTTTGTTCTCAAAGATACCTCTCGGGCCGATGACCTTCGATGTTAGGCCCCTTAAAACAACAAGCATCATCAGCAGAGCAGCAGCAAAGATACCTCTTCATAGGATGTCTGCTGAACTTACCTTAGCGTTTTTGAGGTTCTTTCGAAGTTCGTTAAGCCAGGTTGTTGAGTCCTTACGCGAGGTTATATACTCTATTATACTTTTCGTCAATCGATATTCTGGTTATCTAGTCAGATGACCGAAGAATAGCATTCGTCTTTTCCTGATGTCAGTTTCGATGTTGGAGAACTTTTCTGTTGTTTTGATTTATTGGAACCTGTAATCGTCTTGGGTGTATCTTGCTCCTAAGATTTTCATAATAATCTTTCTACCGGGCGAGTTGGCCGTGCGCGTAGAGGCGCGCGGCTGTGAGCTTGCATCCGGGAGATAGTAGGTTCGAATCCCACTATCGGCAGCCCTGAAAATGGTTTTCCGTGGTTTCCCATTTTCACACCAGGCAAATGCTGGGGCTGTACCTTAATTAAGGCCACGGCCGCTTCCTTCCAATTCCTAGGCCTTTCCTATCCCATCGTTGCCATAAGACCTATCTGTGTCGGTGCGACGTAAAGCCCCTAGCAAAAAAAAAATAATCTTCCTCTCTTCTTTTTTGATTTCTTCAAGTTTTTTTGTTTTGTGTTGACCGCCAGTGTTTCACTTGCATTAAGGACTGTTGGTTTTATTTACTGTGTTCTAATGCCGAATTTTTTTTTTGTTGTAGATTTTTTGGCCTAACCCTAACGATCTTTTAATTTTTTTGAGACAAGTTTGTTGTGATATCTTTTCAAGGCCTGCCGGTTCAATAACTTCTCCGATGTATTTAAAGTAAGGAACTCTGTCAATTGTACCATACTTTGTTATCAGGCTCTTGATATCTGTCTTTAAACATAAGAACTTAGTTTTCTCGAACGATACTTGCAATCCTACCTTTTCTCCACTTTCTTAAGTATCTCGAGCTGTGTAACGGCAGTCTCGTCATCCTCTGTTAGTATCACCGGATCATCAGCAAAAGCGAGGTTATCCTTGGGAAACCCAGTCGGATTGGCTTCCAAAACTCACATTTCTTGAGTTCTTTCTCCCATTGTTCCATAACCTTGTCTAGGATGACGTTGAACACAATAGGAGAGAATCCATCGCCTCCCTCACGCCCGTTTGAATATCGAAGGGTTCTGAGATATCCAACATAAATTTCATTTTAGATTTCGTGTCCATCAGTGTTTGTTTCATGAGTTCCCAAATTTTGGTATCCATCCCCCTCTCTTCTAGAATTTGGAACAATGAGAGCCTGTCGATCGAATCATAAGCCTTTTTGAAATCTACAAATGTGCAAACGAGGGGTTTTTGTCCGAGAGCTCGCATTTTGAGTTTGGTGTTTACGTTAAAAATGTGTTCGGGGCATGACCTATTTGTTCTGAATCCTGCTTGATATTCAGCTAATTTGGGTTCTAATTGCTTTTCTGTTCTTTGCAAGAGACATGCTGATAAAATTTTGCAGGTGACAGATACAAGAGTGATCCCTCTATACTGATTTACATCTGATTTATCACCTTTTTAATGTAGTGGATGGATTAGAGCAATCTTCCAAATCATCTGGGAGATTTTCAGTTTGCCAAATGTTTTGAATAATTTGTGTAATTTCTTTGAGTGAATTTTGGCCTAAATTTTTCAAACGTTCAGCTACAATTCCTTCCTCCCCTGATGCTTGTTGTTCTTAAGTTTCTTGATGTGTCAATAAACTTCTCGGGAATCTCGCTGTAGGTTCTGGATAATTTAAAAGCTCTGAAAAATACGTGCCTAGTTCCTAGAGTATATTTATTTTTTATTACTATTATTATTCCCAGGAATGGTTACGGAATGCTCTAGATTATACGTGTCTGAATCTCTTGGGTGCCTCTTATTATTTCTTATAGATTCAGTCTATTTGCATCAACTGTTGGCACCAGCCACTGCAAAATATAGTTTTCACTGAAGTCTCCGATTAATGAATAATGACGGAGAATGACATCTAGAGCGTCTGGATTTGGTGTCAGTCACACTGAAATAACGTCTTCTGGCTTAGTGAGTAAAGCAATGGGACAATGCGTCACTCCTCATTATGCCTAGTAGCCTCATCATGACGCCAGTATTGGTTTCGCTGCATTGACACTACAACCATATAACCTTCGGTTGTGGAATTTGAGGATTCAGTCAGCCTCGGGGCTGGTGACTTAAGAGGCAGACAAATAGTTACAGACAACACCTTCTTCTTCTTCTTCTTCTTCTTCTTCTTCTTCTTCTTCTTCTTCTTCTTCTTCTTCTTCTTCTTCTTCTTCTTCTTCTTCTTCTGTCTTTTTTACCACACTATGGCGGAATAGCGGGTGAGAAGTGAGCATTTAATGTGGACTTTGACCTGTTTTACGGTCAGACTCCCTTCCTCAGAGGAACACAAACATCCAGTCTCAGAGTCGAAAGAACTAACCAAATGCGAATAAAAATCTGCGACCCGACCAGGAAACGAACCTGGGACCCTCGGAAGAGAAGTACAGTACGATGACCATTCAGCCAAGGAATAGAACATCCAGGACAACACAGTTATAGTAAATGAAGTATATTTTCCCGTTTGATTGTGGCTTTGTGTGCTTTAGGGATTGATAAAGCCCAAACGTTCGGCCTGTACTTATTACCGAATGTGAGCTGATAAAACCAATTATATCTGCATCTGCTGATCAAAATTATGCTTACAAATGTAGATATAGCCTGGTTCATGAGCTCTGCAGTACTGGGTTGGCGTGGTGTGCCTCTAGCATCGTCATGCACAATAAACGAACTTCATAGCCAGCGAATTTTTAAGCCAAGCGTAATAACGGTATTAATGTTTGTTAATACGGCTGCAGGCAAACAAAGAACACGTCTAATGTACTGTTAAGTGAACAGACTGCACTGATATAAAATAGCTATTCTCTCTGTGACCTGAAGTTAAGGACGCTGTCACCGTAAGCAGCAGAACACACTTGTGTGCGACATTTTAACGTAGAATACGTCATTTTGGGACAACTTGGCCCAAGCGCCACACGGACAGTGTTACAACAGTCGTATAACGCAGGCATGTAGGCTGCTCTGCCGACGTCATAGTTTCAATAATCTGTTCTTAAATATAAGTTCAGAGTAAGAAAAATAGCCGTATTTTTATATTACAAGTTTCGTTCATCTATTTCTGCATTTCAAGCGGTAAAATTGTGAAGAATAAAACGGTAATAGTTGTAATATTATTATAAATACCGTATTAATGTGATATTGGATGGCCTTCGGAATGGCTTGCTGCGGATCTTTCTGTATGACTCCCATGGCCGACCTGCGCGTGTGGAGTCTGTTCAAGGCTTAACGTTTTCATGCGACGGACGAATCACTATAAAGTTTTCGGTGGTATACCATCAATCAATATAAGCACTATGGTGAAGTTTGCAATTGAATCCAGCTTTTGACACAGAATCTAGTGATAAATACCTCCACCTCTCCTACCCTACCGGCCAACATTCTGATGGTGATTTTATTCCACCAGCAGAACTGGAACGTAATCACGCATAAAGTAATAGGTAGATCGCAGAAAACTAAATATGGTAAATATTTGTTCGTAAATGGGGGAACTGATGATTGGAATTCATTTCCTGCAGTTGTCTTAGAACCTTTTCCCAAAAATGTAGGATGCTTCAAGAATAGACTTCAGCATTCTGAGAACAGTCTGTAAATTGCGTGTAAATCTCTATGTGATAGTGTCATATTTTAATGTAAAGCTCAATCCACTTTAAATCGTAGTATTAAGGTATTAAGGCATCTGAATTATTTAAGGTATGTGTGGATTTATATATGAACTTATTGTACTTACAATGGTAAGACAATAGTGTAAAAAAAATTGAAATACTTACGGTACGTGTGAATTTGTATATGATGGAGTTGTAAAGTTAAGCTAGCTTTAAGTTTACTTCATTATCATACTACTGAAATTGTTCAGTGCCACCGGGATATTTCCCAATTGTGATGTATCAGTTAATAATAATAATAATAATAATAATAATAATAATAATAATACGAGAAATATTTGTCGCATTAACGATCATGACCAGGCAATACTGTAGCAGTGTTTAACGTCGGGAATGTTCAAGAACAGGTCAGTTCGCCATGTCTTCAACTGCTTTTCCCGGAATACCCCATGGGGGTGAGCTACACTTACAGTTGTGTGTGAGGGTATTGTCTGTGGGCGTAGGTGTAATTCTATGGGCTAAGAATGGGAAGGAAGCGGCTGTGAACTTGAGAAAGGTACCATCCCGGCATTTGCCTAGAGCTGAAGTGCGGAAACCACGGAAAACAATTTCTAGGATGACCGAAGGATGATTTGAACTCAACTATCTGAGAAGTACAGAGCTAGCAGTCAAAACTGGCCGTGCCCCAACGCACTGAGCTAACGTGTTCGGTTGTAATGTACGATTAAAGAAACAGTAACATCCGAGCTGAATCGCCTGGCAGTCGGCATTTGGAATAAGTGGAAGTTCCTCTAAAAAGGACGTAGTAAAATTGGATAATAAAATATTATGAATAAACATTTGCATGTTTGAATCGTTTCTTTATTATAAAAAATACCGAATGCTACGCATTATGTTTTCATGAAAACTGTTTTTGAAAAAGTATTTTTACTGCTAAAGGCAACATCATTCCAACAGGTTCAGAGGATTACTAAAACTTCTTCACCTGATTGGATTCTATCAGTGTGAAAATGGGGAAACAACGGAAAACTGTCTTCAGGGTTGCTGATAGAGGGGTTCGAACAGACCGTCTCCCGAACGCAAGCTGACAGCTACATAACCAGAACGGCGTAGCTGCTCGGCCAGTTTGTTCAATTGAAATGTGGACGGTGTTCATAAACTTTCACTATATTATGTATTAGGCAACACACACTATATCATAATGACGGCATAATCATGATGGTTTGAATCTTCAGGTAATCACCTCCACCGTTCAGGTACTGTACCTGTCCCAACTCTGAACAAATTTCTGTATACCCTCCACCATGAAGGACGCAGGTTACTGGTTCAACCACTCTTCCACAGCGTCAGAAAGCACGTGATTGGTTGTGAAACGCTTACTCTTCGGGGCTTTCTTCAATAGACCAAAGATATGAATGTCGTAAGGGGAGAAGTCTTAGCTGTAAGGCGGGTGATCCACAACACCCCAGGGAAGGCAGCGCCAACTATTCTTTGTTGCGTTGACAGCGTGTTGAGGTGTGTTACTGTGGAGCATGCGCGCACGTTCTGTCAGTTTTCCAGGTCACATCACCTTCTCTGCACAAGAATTAAAACATGCGCTGACCATGTTTTAAGATGTTACTTCAACCTCCAAACCATGCTGTTCTGCCACCTCTTACCAAAGTCATCAGGTATTAGCAGTCTTGCCATCTTTACAACACACTCCTCATCATCACTATGGGCATTTACTCTCAGCAAGTATGGGCCCTAACTGTTGTCTTCCGATTACATCTTGTTCTTGTCCCTCGAAATACACCAGTACATGATGTCTTTTAACATGGAAATGTTCTCGTAATGTAACATACACATGATCCTTGACAGTTCCGAAGCCCAATCCAGTGGCACTACGACTGGAGACTCCCAGAATGTTGTAGACCTCCACACAGAACACTAATGGTCAACATACCACACATCTATACGCTGCGAAAACTACGGCCGAGTAGAATGAAGACGGTTACATCTGTGATCCCGTGGGCAGTGGAAAACAAACGTACTCTAACGTAGAAAGTTATTTGACATATTTGAGATTCGCTTTTCTTCGGCACCTTAAAGATTTCTTTACTATGGCAGCACGTCCCCTGCCGCTCTCTTCAGAAAAAGGAAGAAATCTCAGCGCAGATAATTATTTTCTACATCTAAGAAACGTTTCTGTTAGCAACACCACTATCCCCACATCCCAGGTATCTCGTTCACTATTTACTGACATTCATATCATCCCAGGAATGCGCGATGGATCTTATAATTCCTGCACCAGAAAACTTTTTTGGCTATAATAATCGTTTTTTATTGCTCAGAAGGTTATACATACAGCTCTTGTCATTCTACTCGCCCTAGTTCTAGGTTTACCGTCTATTTGCAATTGGTGTATTCTAAATGTGAAGAGTCTGTATATTGTTATAATTAATGTTCTGATGTTAAGGAAATTCATATTTCTTTCCAGAGCTCATTTTACCCGAAACCTAAAACGTAACTGAGAAGGATGGGTTTCTGACCCCGTTTGAAACAATTTTATGTAGCAGCTAAATGCATATTCCTGTCTCTTTTAGTTTTGGTCATATTTTGCTCGTTTTAGTGGCATAAAGTCTTATTTGGTTATATTTTGCTCATTTTAGTGTCATAAAGTCATATTTGGTCATAGTTTACTCATTTTAGTGACATAAAGTCATATTTGGTTATATTTTGCTCATTTTAGTGACATAAAGTCTTATTTGGTTATATTTTGCTCATTTTAGCGACATAAAGTCATATTTGGTTATATTTTGCTCATTTTAGTGACATAAAGTCTTATTTGGTTATATTTTGCTCATTTTAGCGACATAAAGTCATACTTGGTCATATTTTGCTCATTTTAGTGACATAAAGTCATATTTGGTTATATTTTGTTCATTTTAGTGACATAAAGTCTTATTTGGTTATATTTTGCTCATTTTAGCGACATAAAGTCATACTTGGTCATATTTTGCTCATTTTAGTGACAAAGTCATATTTGGTCATATTTTGCTCATTTTAGTGACATAAAGTCATATTTGGTTATATTTTGCTCATTTTAGTGTCATAAAGTCATATTTGGTCATATTTTGTTCATTTTAGTGACATAAAGTCATATTTGGTCATATTTTGCTCATGTTAGTGACATAAAGTCACATTTGGTTATATTTTGAGCATTTTTACTCAAATTGGGGCTCATTTTTAAGTAAGTATGCCTGATTTCAAAATACTGTAGTAGATTTATTTTCGTTCTTTTCCCGAAAGATACAGCAGAAACAGGTAGCAGATTAATTAAGAAGACATGATTCCGAGAAAGAGATTGTGTAACAACGTACGCCGGCAGATACAAAGAAAACCCATGCTAGTACTTCGTTTTCGGTTATTTTTAGGAAAACAGAATGAGAACTGGGTTTCGCGGCTATCATACTGAATGAATTTATACAGTTTTAACGTGCCCGCGGTAGCTCTGTCAGTTCGCATGATAAAAATGTGTCTCCTGTATTATCGATAATAACTGTTTTTATGATAGTAATACGGTACACTAATCAATCAGTCAATGTCAGTCACTACTGATCTACATTTAGGGAAGTCGCCCAGGTGACAGATTGTTGTTTTCTTGTTTTCCTACTCTTTTCTTAAATGATTGGAAGGAAATTGGAAATTTATTGAACATCTTTCTTGGTAAGTTATTTCAATCCCTAACTCCCCTTCCTATAAATTTGCCTCAAATTGTCCTCTTGAATTCCAACTTTATCTTCATATTGTGATCTTTCCTACTTTTAAATACAACACTCAAACTTATTTGTCTACTGATGTCATTCCACGCCATCTCTCCGCTGACAGATCGGAACATACCGCTTAGTCGAGCAGCTCGTCTGCTTTTTCCCAAGTCTTCTCAGCCCAAACTTTGTAACGCTACTCTTTTGACGGAAATCACCCAGAACAAATCACTTGGATTTTTTCCAGTTCTAGAATCAAGTAATCCTGACGAGAGTCCCATACACTGGAACCATACTCTATTTGGGGTCTTACCAGCGACTTATATGCCCTCTCTTCTACATCCTTATTACAATCCCCTAAACACCCTCATATCCATGTGCAGAGATCCGTACCCTTTATTTACAATCCCATTTATGTCAATGAAGAACGTTTCTTATATCAACACCTACAGTAGGTGCTTACAATTTTCCCTTAAGAAACTTTCACCCCATCAACACAGTAATTAAAACAAATTAACTAATTAACTAATAAACTAATTAAAACTAATACTTGCTAACTATTCAAAGCCTCCGTGGCTCATATGGCAGTGCGCCGGCCTCTCACTGCTGGATACCGTGGTTCAAATCCCGGTCCCTCCATGTGAGATTTGTGCTGGACAAAGCGGAGGCTGGACAGATTTTTCACCGGGTTCTCCGGTTTTCCCTGTTATCTTTCATTCGAGCAACACTCTCCATTAACATTTCATTTCATCTATCAGTCTTTCATCATTGCCCCAGACGAATGCGACAGGCTTCGGCAGTCGACACATTTCCTCTTCTCGCCACTAGTTGGGGGCTTCATTCATTCCATTCCTGACCCTGTCGAATGACTGGAAACACGCTGTGGATTTTCATTTTCACTTGCTAACTATCCCTAAAATGCTTGTCATATTAGATTTTGTTTTAGGCCATATTTAGACAGTTTTTATGGCATATTTGCTTGCACATTTTGTACCTATTTAGGAAATAAACTTCTTAATCCTAGTTACAGTAATGACCATTAACCCGAATTCAATTGTTACTAATTGGTATATTCCCTGCTCTACTTATTTCTAGGAATTAATTTACTGTAGGCAGTTTACGAAAGTGTTTACCTTGTTTTCTTGTTGTTTTAATGTGATTTGTTAATTACTTTGTGAGTTACCGTTTGAGTAGACCCAGAGTGCCGTTTAAGGTTTTGTGCCACTGTTTGGGGAATCGTGCTGTGTATTAATGAGAAAATGCGTTGAGTGACAGTCAATATAGCTCAAACAATGTCTCATTTCCCAGTTCTAATCTTGAGGCTCGAGGGAATGAAACAGACGTGTAGTTAGTTCTTGAAAGTTTAATATTGAGTGCACTTTGACCCGCACACAGATGTTCGTCTACCGAGCTTTACTATTACAAACCTTCATTAATTACGAATTTGCTCACCGTGCCGTAAGCCCTGTGCTGCAGCAGTGAGTTGCATAGACTTGCCTTTGAACCCTGTATAGGAAATTTGCTGTAGCTTGACATCGGGATATTCGTTATCATAGAAGTTGAGATTACCTTAATTTGATACTGCAGGTCAGATCAAACAGTATACGGGTATGTACCACAGAGATAAGAAAAATTGCAGGCTGAACAAAGGTAGTGAAAACCATGATCAAATGTCAGTGAGGAGTGTCTGCTGAAAATGTGCTTTTTCCACCTTAAGAAAGTTATGGTAAAAGAGCAATACACGTAAAATAATGGGTTAGTTGGAATGCTGTGGAATGCAAAGCAGTGGAACTCACGAAAAATAAACTTGAACTGGCCTTCCAACTAACAAAAGATACACACAACAAGAAATCCCTTTCATGTGAGTCCAAAATTCATCATCCTTTTATGTATTAGTCCTATAGAAGAACTGTTACGGTCTGTATAAAAGATTTGCATTTTCATGCCATCTCTTCCTGGGGCGTCCCAGAGATCTCTTCCCACCGGGGCAGTAGTTTCTGACTGCTTTGTGGATCCCAGCAATTCTTAACTGGGGCTAATAGCTTAACACTCGTATGTGATGTGGATTGCCATAACGGGGTATATATACGACTTTTCACGATTTCACTCTAAGCTTTTAACATTCAAAGACCGAACATTACTGCCTACTGGCCATGGGTACGTAATGCAAGGCGCAAGTACAGCTTGCACGACCATAGGTCGGTAATGTCTTTGAGGTTGAGCCAGCGGTACTCCTGAAGCCTGTGGTAATGTGATGGGGAGGGCCCACATAAAATAAACGGTGGTTGATACGCGTGGATGTTGACGGGGTGGAAGGAGTACCTTTGGTTGTAGGGCTGTTTTGTTTTATGTTATGTAAAAAAAAAAACAAGGCATCACTGGTATATGTCTTTAAATGACTGTACAGTTGAAGGTGTGCCGTAAAACTACCTCTGTCCACAATCTGTATCCATTTATACAGGTGAAAAGTTGTATGTTGCCTGAGGGCAACAGTATGTAATAAAGGGTTAAGAAAGTTATGGTAAAAGATTTGGAATGCTGTGGAATGCAAAGCAACGAAACCCATCAAAAATAAACTTGAATTGGCCTTCCAACTAACAAAAGATACACACAACGAGAAATCATTTTAATCATCCTTTCATGTATTAGTCCTATAAAAGAACTGTTAGGGTCTGTACAAAAGATTTGCATTTGCACTTTCACGCCATCTCTTCCTGGGGCGTCCCAGAGGTCTCTTCCCACCGGGGCAGTAGTTTATGACTGCTTTGGGGATCCTGCTTCTGTCCATCCTGTTTAGGTGTTCTAGCCAATTTCTCTGGTATTCATAGATGTATTCAAATATAGGCCTGTTTTTATGGTCATTCAGCACATCTGTATTTCTTCTGTGTTCCCACTTAGTGACTCCTGCTGTTCGCCGCATATATTTCATTTCAGCTGTAATTACCCTTCTCTCATCGCATTTCCTCAGGGTCTACGCTTCACTTCCGTAGCAAAGTACACTTCTTGCCACGGTTTAGTGGATTTTTGTACGGGTGTGTTTTTGAACTAATGATGGTCTAAAAACTTTATTGATGATTCCCAAACATCTGTTGAATTTTGATATTTTCTCGAGTATGTCCAGTTCTTCAAAAAAAGAGTTTGTAGCCGAGGTATTTAAAATCATTTACTCTTTCCAAAATGTTGTTACATAAGCAGATCTTGCTTCTTGCTGGTTCATTGCCTCAGAAAGCCACTATCTTAGTTTTCTGAGTCAAAAATTAAACATTATAAAACAGTGATTAAACCAGAAGCACTATACGCAGCAGAAACATTAAATATGAATTTCAAAGGCCAGATGGAGAAACTCGAGCTAAGAAAAGGGAAATTTTAAGAAAGATCATAATTTCAGGATGAGATACATCAAGAATGAAACACATTACAAGAAAATGGAAAACCCTCAGATACTATATGAAAAATGATACATTTTAACGGTCATTTTCCCAGAATGAACTCTAATAGATGAACCAAACAAATCTTTACCTTCTTCCGTAACCGCAAAACAAAACCCAAGTGGTGTAAAGAAACTGAAAAAACAGACCTAGTAGAATTAAAAATTTCAGGAAATTCACTATTCGATCGACCAGCTATTCGATCAGAGGTTCCAAGACAAATCTACAGTAAAAGTTAAACCTATTCCCTCGGAAGATGAAACGAAACGAAGATAAGAAAGAATAAAGAAATAATTGGCACAAAGAAAAGAACGACACACAGAGAAATTATTGATTCAACGTACCCCATAGAGGGCGAAACGAAAGAAGAAAAGGCACGTGGAACGTACCCATGATCGGATTTGGTACAACATTTAAGGAATTACATCTTTCTGGTCTTTAATGCTCATGACAATCGATAATATTAAACTATTGTAATGTATGTGGACAAAATAGTGATTTATTTTGTGAAAGTGGAAATAGCGCCTTTTGAACAGATACTCATCAAATGTAATTCTTCCACAGTCGAGGATGGTCTTCGTGATCAAATAATTTTTCAGAGTACATTAGTAATCTTGCGCCCCACTGTCGGCAGCCCTGAAGATGGTTTCCGTGGTTTCCGTTTGTCACACCAGGCAATTGCTGGGGCTGTAAATTAATTAAGGCCACGGCTGCTTCCTTCCCATTCCTACTCCTTTCCTGTCCCATCGTCGCCATAAAACCTATGTGTCGGAACGACGTAAAGCAAATTCTAATAAAAACTTAAAATGAGCATTGTTGTTACGGTTGTTTGCTTAGTCCAAGTGCTTAAAACCATGACAAACCATCATTTTGGGTTAACGAAAAGAGAACAGTGAAATTTAGATTTACTAGCATAATAGTGAACCCATAATTCTACGATGAAAAAATAATAAATAATAATTCCAAATATGTATTTCAGCTACAAACAACTTTTTGAGAGTAGCCATGTTTTTATTTTATTTCAAGAGCCTCTCTGTCTCGTGGGAACGAACTCTCCGTGACAAGCGAGGCGCGAGCTCGTGAAATGCCGGGACACTTCGGTGGACCTCGAGTATTGGATAATTTGTCAAATTCAAGAAATCCTTCATAACGAGAGATTTTGACGACATGGTAAATCGAGGAATAAAGGATCTAAATTATTTATAAACCGCATGTGAAGATAGAATCCCCAGGTTAAATATAAATGCAGTTAAGCCTGGAGAAAAGTTTGCATCCGGCTCCCTAATCAGCGGCACGTGGCAAGGCCGATGGATGACGAAAAATGCCGCAAAACGCCAGGGCAGAAATAATTCATTTCGCCCGTTGCAAGTATGGGAGAAATATGAAATTAATGTGCGTTGAAAAGTAACGAATTTTTCATAGCCGTTATATCCCATTGTATTTCTTGGGCAATGATAGAATGATAATTTTCGTACTTATCATATAAGGAAGATGGTTTTCATTTGTAGAAACTTTATAGGAAAAAGTCAACTCCATTTTAATGAAGAATCTGCACTTCAATAAAATATTTCAGCAAAAGCATTTTTTGGCAAATACGTTGTCATTGCTGAAGAATAATCAGTTATACATACTGTGAAAAACTGTCCATTCGGGACGTTTGATCATCGATTAGAAGCTCTTCAAATATTAATCTGTCGATCAGTCACCACATTTAGTTCTGTCACCCTGATAGCAGCTTCTCTATCAATTCCTTACTTAGTCTTTTCTTAAATGATTTCAAAGTGGTTTTACGTAGGAAACGCCAAATGCTTTTTTTGCTAGTGGCTTTACGTCGCACGGACACAGATAGGTCTTATGGCGGCTATGGGATAGAAAAAGGCTACTAAGAGTGGGAAAGAAGCGACCGTGGCCTTAATAAGGGTACAGCCCCAGCATTTTCCTGGTGTGAAAACGGGAAACCACGGAAAACCATCTTCAGGGCTGCCGACAATGTGGTTCCAACCCACTATCTCCCGGATGCAAGCTCCCTAACAAACGCCAAATGCTTCGGATTGGTTGTGTAAACTGGACATGAATGTCTCCTTTATACATTTGTATATACAGAAGTATATTTGTATTTTGTGTATAGTGTATTCGTCAGTTGTAATCCATACAATAATAATAATAATAATAATAATAATAATAATAATAATAATAATAATAATAATCTATACGCCGTTCTTTATCACTTTTTACGATGAACATTTCTTTGAATTCGTTCTGTTGAGCGCAATACATATCTGCATATGGGGAAATAATTCCCTTGCGGAAAAATCCACTCACACTTTGCAATTTATTGATGGTATTAAAAATCGGGCTGATAGTGAATTGTAGTACTTTAAATGTGGAAAGTCAGTGTGGCAATTGAATGAACTTCTATTACACTTGCAGATCTTTTAGTAAAACTTCCTTTGTCGGGATACTGGTGGAAATATAGGTCACTAAGCTATATTGTACCTACGCAGATTAAGGGCTACATGCATGTGGATTTCCCTTGTATTCTTCGAGAAATTTGTGCTCATTCTCATTGGGTTCCTCTCGTGAATTCTTTACTCCAAACTGCCCAGGTAAGTTTTACCGAAATGAATTCGATGAATGCAAACTACAAACTCTGTGCGATAACGGAAAAGGCTAATCTTGCATTTTCTACTTTTTTCGGTAAACTGCCTATTTATTTGATCCCCCGCCAAGTATCCCTCTCTCTTGTGAGTTACGGGCCACCTGCATACAAACCTTCTACCTCCTAGACTTTTTAGTACCAGGCGAGTTGGCCGTGCGTTTAGGAGCGCGAGGCTGTGAGCTTGCATCCGGGACATAGTAGGTTCGAACCCTACTGTCGATAGCCCTGAAGATGTCCTTTCGTATCCCATCGTCGCCATAGGACTTGTGTCGGTGCGCCGTTAAAACAAATTGTAAAAATAATAATGATTATGAGGATGATTGTTGTTTAAAGGAGTCTAACATCTAGGTCATCGGTCCATAAAAATACCTTTTAATCTTTGAAATATTACTGTCTGGGCAGAAGACGGAGGAACTGGCTGTTATATACTGTAATACTAACATTCCTCTTCTTCCTCCTCATTGACATCTGTAAGGATTGTACGCCCTTGGAGAGAGGACCTCTTCACAGACCACAGGTCACAAGCCAATGTGACAGACCATTACTCTTGCTCAATAAGGTGTAGGTAGAGAGGTTCTGGTGGAAGCAATCTATCAGCTTCCCTATTAATGATCCATTCTGCGTTCAGTAGTCTACGTATTTCAATTACTGTCTCAAAAGCCGACATAAACAGTTCTGCGTCTGCGGTAGATTGGTTCGGAATTACTTCATCAAGAACATAATATTGTCACGTCAGCCCCATGAGAACTCGAGTCTGCACGTTGCTCAGTCTTACACAGCAGATAGAAAATGCACATTAGTTGTACTATAAATATAAATGGTTACGAATGACTGCACATCAGAAGTGAATGTGCACAAAATGTAATGGTGTTTGCTAAACCATTCTCTCTTCTTGTTAGTGAGTTGTCCAGATCGGACGAGGTGTGCATGTCGCGTGCGTTTTTAATCACCGTTTATCATCATCATAATAAGCATCAACATCATCATCATCGTCATCATCATCATCATCATCTAAATAGTATTTAGATTTAAGTGACTGTTTATGTTGTGATCATAGTCACGAGACGTCCAGTTTTACGCGGAATCCAAGCAGAGAGACGTACGGTATTGTTTTTACTTGTATACCTTTTCTCCACCAACGTAGTCCGGGGTTTAGCGTATTACCTTCACGTCCAATTGTACAGGGTTGCAATATTTGCGGATAACCATTCGCGGATGCGGATAATATTTTGTATACCCGCGCAGGGCTCTACCAAGGCCTTGGCTCTACTATAAGAACGCCCACAATGGTCAAGGTTACTTCTCTGTATTGGCGAGGTATACAGTCGTTGCGTCTCGGAACACCGATTATGTGACTATGTTAAGGGGAGAAATACTGACCCGCAGCACATGTATCAGTTATAACGAAAATTCGTTGATGCAATTCGTGCAATACTGAACCTTGGAGGACAGAACGTTTCTGGTCAGAGTTCTCAGCTGAAATATTATAGCATAGAGGTTTTTCTAGGCACAACGGCGGTATGTATCATTCAATACTTTGTATTAGAAGGTGACAGACTTACAAATGAAATGAAATAGCGTTTGGCTTTTAGTGCCGGGAGTGTCCGAGGACATGTTCGGCTCGCCAGATGCAGGTCTTTTGATGTGACACCCGTAGGTGACCTGCGCGTCGTGATGAGGATGAAATGTTGATGAAGACAACACATACACCCAGCCCCCGTGCCAGCGAAATTAACCAATGATGGTTAAAATTCCCGACCCTTCCGGGAATCGAACCCGGGACTCCTGTGACCAAAGGCCAGCACGCTAACCATTTAGCCATGAAGCCGGACACAGACTTACAATCTCGAAATGATGAACATTGATAGGAGTGAGTTTAATGACAGCTATAACGATTAAAAGCGGACCGTCAGAAAAGCAACTGAAAGACCTAGCAATTTCTAGTGCTATCTCATGTACTGAAGTTTCTGTCTTGCTGCCAACCCCTTCCTCTCCTTGCTATGTCATCTTTACTCTAGGTTTTTGAATCTTTGCAGTACGTTAATTTTCAGTATTTAAATAAACTTTAGCATGCAGTGTATTAAAAGGTCGCTGAAGGTTAAATATTTTCAGCACTCGATATTTTTTGTGATATATTAAACAGATGAAGTATGTAGGTTCCCATTCTCGAGTATTTCTTTTAAGCCTTTCGCTTTAACGAGTTTCCTTCCATGACAAAACGGCGCTGACTAGCCACCACTGCGACTGAGGGCAACTGTATTCCCCCACTGCTCACCACGTACTAAGTCAGCATGATTCTGGAAATCTGTGCACATCGCACCGCGGGAAGCGAGTTGGTTGTGCCTAGTTTTTAGTATTATTATCAGTGCCAAATTTAATGGGGATAAAGCTTCAGATTTTATCTGATTGGGTTTAACATTAGTTCTTGTGCCCTTCAAATTCATATGTGGTCGGCGCAAGAACCAACTTCAAGTTTTGACCTGGCTAGGGCTTAAGTGGAGTCCAAATCCTGCAAAATCAAAATCTTAGGAAATGTTTGTTTCCATGCATCAAAATTATTTACAATTTAATGATGAATTTGTTGTATCATTTGTCAAGAAATTATTCCAGAATTTAATTATAGTTGAAATTACTCCATTATAAACGTGATTATCTTGAAAATTTTGGTTTTCGTATGCCAGCTGTAAAATGCTCACCCTGATGATGATGATGATGATGATGATGATACCGTTCAGCATTCAGTCTGACAGCCTCTGAAAATTAAATATCTCCTCAATCCTATATTTGAATCGTTAAGTGGCACATCTCTTTTCATTAAATCATTAAAACTCTTAAAACTGTCGTCGCCGTGGTCTCCCTCTGGTTCTCTTGCCCTCTATGGCCGAGCCCATTATCGTGATAGGTGACCTAGTCCTCTTCATTCACCTCTAATGACCGTACCACTAAAGCCGGTTCATGCATATAGCGTCATCCATAGATTTTATTTCTAACTTAGCCTTTATATCATTTCGTGTACCGTACCCTCTTGTAATTG
The DNA here is from genome assembly GCF_040414725.1 of Anabrus simplex. Classification (NCBI taxonomy): domain Eukaryota; kingdom Metazoa; phylum Arthropoda; class Insecta; order Orthoptera; family Tettigoniidae; genus Anabrus; species Anabrus simplex. The sequence goes on along the minus strand of NC_090267.1, from coordinate 347,909,293 downwards.
TTCCCGCCTGATCGTATCAGCAATCATGTCTGTTACTTCCAACTTATAATTCGTACATTCGGAGTCTGCCCAGCTTCCACTCCTGTACTGCAAAGTAGGTCTGACAAAAGACCAATGTGAACGATAATAATGCTTTAAGTGGCCAACATCCATGCCATCGGGACCGAATGCAGTTTCGTTGATAGCAACGCTGAGCTCGCTCTACTAATAATAGTGACAGAAGGAAACAAAAGAGCGACATTTGATATCATTATTTTTATATTAAGAGGATATATTGATAAAGTCTTTCTCCTTAGTGGTAATTTTCTTAAACGTCTGGAGGTTAGAGGAGGTCAGTATAGTGTGTTTACGTGGAGACGTACCTAATGAACCCCAACTTGATCAGCAGAATGGGAGGAAGGAAGGAAGGAAGGAAGGAAGGAAGGAAGGAAGGAAGGAAGGAAGGAAGGAAGGAAGGAAGGAAGAACACCTGCAGGCACTCTAAGCTCTTCCTTCACACGGGAATAACCGCGTTATCGGTTAATTGGCCGAGCGTAAGCGTCTGACGTCAAGTAATCCAGGTCACGGGACGTATGAACACTCCAATGAAAGGTGCAATAGATGTCTATGCAGATTTAGTTTTCTTAACTTGAGCACTTTTGACACTGACTGAAGATAAAAGGAAAACTACATTTCCAGACAGGCGTGAGGTAAATCGGAACGACATTTGCATGCCAAACTGTACATAGGGTCATGTACAAATTGTCAGCATTCGTTTGTTATAATAAATATGAAATAGCATTCAAAGGCAGTACATTTGTGTTTAGATTCTATGCATGCCCGAAGGGTGGCTGGATCCTCAACAGCTCCGCCTCAGCGGTCATAGATAGCCTGGGGAGTCACTGAAGAGCCTTACTAAGGAACCGAAGAGTAAGATAGTTTTCCGTCGCTTTCCTCAGCGAGGTGATGCTATTGCATATCGGTCTGCTAAGGCCACGGAAATTCGGGTACCAAACGACCCTGTCGGGGAAATTTTGATACCATTCATAACAAGAGACTAGCTGCATTGCTCGCATCTCAGTGGTGTCTTTCATACTGTCAAAGCCAAGGATTAGACTAAGAAATGTGTTGTATAAAACACTAGGTCTCGCTAGCAAAGGTGGTGGGTTAGTTCTGAGAAAATCCGATGGAGTAGAAAAAATATAAATTTCCGTTTGTGAAAATCAAAGGATTATAAATACATACTTCAATGAAATGAAATGGCGTATGGCTTTTAGTGCCGGGAGTGTCCGAGGACTTGTTCGGCTCGCCAGGTGCAGTTCTTTTGATTTGACTCCCGTAGGTGACCTGCGCTTCGTGATGAGGATGAAATGATGATGATGACACATGCAACCAGCCCCCGTGCCAACGAAATTAACCAATGATGGTTAAAATTGTAGACCCTGCCGGGAATCGAACCCGGGACCCCTGTGACCAAAGGCCGGCACGCTAAACATTTATTCATGTGTGACGCGATATTACCTAGCAACCGTGCAGGCTGTGATGTGAAGTATTGATGGATGGCCATGACATACAGATCCATGACCTGTGCAGCTCTCAAGGTACTGTTGCTAGGCAACATCGTGCCACACGTTTTGTTACATGACACTATTTTGTTACACATAACCCCCAGCCCAAAGACATATGTATGTTAAAGTGTCAATTTTATCTCGAGTAACGCCCTTTTTTACAGTTCCTGAGTTTTCTCAGGAAGTTAACTGGTGATAGCCGTATCATTTCAAACAGATAAGCAGTCCAGTTAGTCTTCAAACGTTCCTCTATGTCCATGAGTAGGGATTGGGCTCATCCCACTACTCCTATCGTCACTATCCAATCGTAAGCACGCAGATTGCTTGCTAAACTGACACTGTAAGTCCTAACGTGTGACCGTGTCGTTTTTCTTTATTTTCTTCCTAGTTGCTTTACGTCGCACCGACCCAGATAGGTCGTACAGCGACGAACAGGCTAGGAGTGACAAGGAAGCGGCCGTGGCCTTAATTAAGGTACAACCCCAGCATTTGCCTGGTGTGAAAATGGGAATCCATGGAAAATCATCTTCAAGGCTGCCGACAGTAGGGTTCGAACCCACTATCTCCCGAATACTGGTTATGGGTCGCACTTCAGTGACTACAGCTATCGAGATTAGTGTTTTTCTTTAATTTAGAGTTTGAAATATTTTGCATTTGCCTCGGTTTCCGTTTAATTCCAGTGTGTCGTGGGGTGAGTGATGTACAAATACACGAGTATATAATGAACAGTTTGTGTCATCCGTGACTGCATATAAACAGTAAATTCCGTTGCTGGGAGACGAAATGTAAAAATGTTTTCTGTATCTCAGTAATTAAAGGACCGGGCGAGTTGGCTGTACGCGTAGAGGCGCGCGGCTGTGAGCTTGCATCCGGGAGATAGTAGGTTCGAATCCCACTATCGGCAGCCTTGAAGATGGTTTTCCGTGGTTTCCCATTTTCACACCAGGCAAATGCTGGGGCTGTACCTTAATTAAGGCCACGGCCGCTTCCTTCCAACTCCTAGGCCTTTCCTATCCCATCGTCGCCATAAGACCTATCTGTGTCGGTGCGACGTAAAGCCCCTAGCAAAAAAAAAAAGTAATTAAAGGGCGCTGGCTTTCTGACTCCAACTTGGCAGTTACGATCCTAGCTCAGTCCGGTGGTATTTGAAGGTGCTGAAATACGTCAGCCTCGTGTCGGTAGATTTACTGGCGCGTCAAAGAACTCCTGCTGGATATTGAATTTTCACGACCGCATTGTAATCGAAACCAACTTTCAACCTATTAGGTCGTGTTACGTACATTTAGTACGTGTTGAAGAGATGTTAAGTACAGAACAAAAATGGCCAACCAGACACCAGTGGGATCCGAACCCACAACCTCCCGATTTCGCGTCGGTTGCTCTACCAATTGAGCTATGGTGGCCTAGGCCATCTTTGTTCTATTGGAAAGGATCTGAGCTACAGTTCTGGTACTACTACCATCACCTAATAGGTTGAAAGTTGGTTTCAACTCCTGCTGGACTTAATTGCGGTCCCTCGGCGTCTCCTAAAACGATTCTCTCGCATTATCTCAGGGATTGAGGCTACACCAATGCTATCCGAATATCCTAATTTCTGATGTGATCCAGTCTAGTGAGTCCCATTGGCCAGCAGAGCATCTACATGACATGCAGCTGTTGTTCGTACCTGCTTGTGACTGGCAAACACTTGGTGTCATACATTACCACTGGTCTAATGATGGCTCTGTAGTTATTGGATTTCAGAAACATTTGCACCTTCCGATCAAAAAGGACTCCTTCGACTTGGCGCCACTTTAACCAGGCAGCGTTGATTCTACTTCGAACATCTGGGAGCGTGTCACCATCCGATTGGATAAGTGATCCAAGATATTTAAATTGAGATTTTTGAGAATTTCAACGCCTTTAGTGTTAATTGACCCATACTCTAGGCAGGTACTCTGTCTTTCCGGCGTTATGTCCAAGGAGTCTTTCGAACGTTTGACTAACTGTTGCAAATCTTGACGGGATTCACAGGCGACCATAACATAATCAGCATAGAGTACAATCATAATGATTTTCTGGATACAAAATTCTCAGTAGGAAACACAAAGATAGACGGATGCTAGCGTTACACGGTCTCTCTTTTTTATATTTTTTATTTAATCGCTCAACAAAAAAGCAAGTACAACTTTTGATATTCCTAGAGGGAGGTCAATTTCAACGATCCCTCGTGGGTATGTGTGCAATTCATAACGTTTTACTGGTTAGTATTAAGTGAAATTGTTCTTAATTATCTTCTCAGTCGCTAATGAGCACATCTTTGAGTACGTATATTTACCATTTGTTTACACTGATTTCCTTTATATTAAAAAACAACGCACTATAACTGTTTTTTTAGATTAAGTGTGCACTGACATTAAGTCAGAGACACTGTAAACACTTACTCATCACTGTAAATCTTGAGAGAACACTGAACTAAGAAGTAGCCGCTACCGAACTTAATTCATCCTTGTTCATCTTCTGAATCAGTTGCAGGGAGTAATGTCTTGGGGGAGCTGAGGTTTCACTCGACGAGATGTTTTGGTTTTTAAGTTCAAGCTCGTAATATGCATCAGGGGCATTTATTAGTGTGGAGAACAATTTTTTATCCAGTTTACGAATGTATTCAGTGATGTATGGAGTATTCAATTCGCAATAAATCTGTTTCTCACACACCATGAAGCGTTTAAAGGAACACGTAATACCTTATTCTGGAACACTTGTATGTATGTATTTTTGAAATGCTCTATTGGTGAAAAATATCTAATTCCCTCCATGGGAATTTAGAATTTTCCATTCGGAATTGCTAGGCGGGCAATAATTCCATTGTGGAGATTTATTTCCCGTATGCAGTTATCAGACTGTGCCTCTTATAAGGGCTTCTGATAAGTTCACCTGCATACACCCCAGTGTCAGTGGGTAGGGTCTGACACATCCCACTCTGAGTCTGGTGTCAGACCTAAGACGAAACGCTGGTTAATAGAGCGAACGCCTGAAAAGCCTCACATCTGATATGTTTTGACACACTTGTATGTGGTATAAATTTGCTGGAGATGCTCCTGTCCAGCTCTGGCAGGCGTATATGAGCAGTGGACGTAATAATGATGTACAGATGAGGAGAGTGTTCGTCCATATACTTGGTTTCCCATTAATTATTAGATACAATTTCTAAGTCTATCGCAGGCTTCGCTCAGCTCCCTATTGATATCCCACGTGGTCTCTGATTGACGGTATTCTATACCATCGGTGCTTTATCTCATATTCATGGAGCTCCAAGTATCACAAAGTATTAACTAATGAGCTGGCAATTTTTCCACTTGTGTGGTCGCATAGAAAAACTGGATCCCTTCATCATTCGGACCATTCCAATGCAGATTTATAGAGAAGAACATATGAGGAACGAAGTGTTTGGGTAATTTAAACCGCAAGTTGCCTTGAATATCCTAATATGAGACGTGCTTGCGTAAACTTCACGAAATAACTACTGAGAGAAATTGTATTCTCCATTACAGAGGAATGCAAGTTTAGAATCGAGTCATCGGAAGAGGTACTACAATGCGTGCGATATTTCACATTATTCTGCTGCGAATGTATTTTGAAATGTCAAAGTGGCTACTCCAGTTGAAATCAAATTAAACTGGACACCAAATTCTTTACGTTTGTTTTCAGAAAGATTCTTTCACATACTCCTCGAAGACGAGGAAGGAATAGAATTAATTTAATAGATATGTACTTACCAGATATTGTAATAGGAGTTGAAAAATGGCTGAGAAATTTTCTCACGCAACTAGAGTGTGTGTCGTAGAGATAGGATAGGAACAGTAGGAGTGGGAGGGGGAGGAGGTCTTAAAAATAGGACTATTAGATAGTACCGTATGTCTGATAAAGCAGGCATGAGGGAGTTTTTAAAAAATGATTATGATCGGTGGAAAACGATAAATAAAAATGTAAACAGACACTGGGATGGGTTTAAAGCAATTGTTGAGGAATATGAACACATGTTTGTACTTTTTAAAGCAACATTATTAAAAGCAACCTCACACGACCTAGATTTTCAATGACGTTCTCTCTGCGAGCTAAATCTGGCCTGCTATCAGCATCGCTCCCAAAATGTCTTCCTAAATCTGAGCACATTCAAACCGGTCTCACATTCAGAAGCATTCTCCGACGCCCTAGACGTGGACTGGTGTTTTGGGGATTTGAAAGAAGGTCTGTATAGAAAACCTGAGCGCTCTATTGGGCCGGCATAGAAATACCAGAGGATACAAGTTTCATAGAGCTATCTACTGGCGAATACAGTGAACTGCAATGACCTAATCACGGCCGACTTGATGCGTCGTTCTAGGTAGAGTGCAGCGAGGGATCCAGTCAGCCGTGACCTAATCCTGGTATTATTTGAACAAATGACTATTTTACGCAAAATAAAGGACTTAAAGAAATAAATATTTTTGTAGTAATCCTAAGATGGATGATGTACAATTTTACATTACAATGTTGATGTCCCATTTTTCTCTACCACCATTAGTCGACTCAATGTTAAAGAATTGCGTTAAGGTAATAATTCATAAAAATATAACTTTGATGAGCAGACTTGTTTTATAACGCATGGTCGTAAACACTCCTTTGTTTTAGGGCGCGCTGACTTCAAGATGAGATATCCGTTAAAGCTGAGAACAACTTGAAAAACTTCTTAACAATTTGATATCTCTCCTCCGTGGTGATCTCTTACGTGTAGGAAATGAGAGGTAAGTTTTGAACTGAGAATTGTCCCCTGCCGGAAGGTCGCAATTTCATCCCTGTAGAGTTCTTTTATGAGATGATAAACAACCGAAATTAAGACCTCATTTCAAGCCACGTTTAATTCCTCTGGCCTGAGGCAATGAAAAATCGGTCATTCATTTCCATTGTAGGCCTTATGTTTGGCTTTCAGATCTAAGTCCTTACATTCAACTCTACAAAGCCTTTTCGCTACATCAAGCGAGTTGGCTACGTGGTATGAGTCGGGATATGGCAAATTCTAACTCCTCTGCCGGAAGCCCTGAAGATGATTTTACGTGATGCTATACCTTAGCTAACGTACTGGCCGTTTACTTCCCAGTCCAAGTCCTTTCCTGACTCAGTGTCTACGAAAACCCATCTGAGTTCGGGGTAAAGTCAATCGCTCCCGCGTAAAATGTGGTAAATTGAGCCCTTCAAACAGAAGATGAATAAGTAAACTCAGCCCCGACTAATTTTCGTCGCAGCAAATCCTCCAATTTTTTCCTGACTTGGAATTGACAGCTAACTAGTACAACTAGTATTTTTGTTGTTGTTGTTGTCGCGTTAAAATGTCACGTTTGATAGTTTTAAACACTGTGTGGTAAAAGCCATTTGTCACCTCAATTCAAGATCGTATAGGAAACTGCGAAGCTCTTACATAAATTTAAGGAACTTGAAAGAAACTGATTTGGGGAAACTGAAATCTTGAATCTTGATTCACTGTCTCATTTTCCTGCTCAAATATTTTTTTTGCTCTTCAGTATTTTTTTATACTGTTGCTTGATTCGCTGTGTCGTTTTCCCTTTAAACATAATTCTTTCTCTTCGATTTTTTTATACTCTTGCTTCGTAGTAAAACATGAAGGTTTTACTGGACATTCTTAAATGCATCGATAAACGTAGTATAACCATTGTATATTCGGAAAGTAGTTATTGTCAGGTTTACTGAGATTCAGCGTACCATACCCTTATGACCCTGGAGATTCAGCTTACCTATATGAGAGTAAGCAAGCAAGTACTGAGCTCCTCTGAGTTATTGTGACATTAAAATATTAGCAAATATGTTTTAAGTTGTTTCCCGTTTGCACACTAGCCAAATGGCGGGACTGTACCTTACTTAAAGTCATGGCCGCTTTTTACCCTTCCCCAGGTCTTTCTTATCCCATCGTTGCGGGAAACCTGAGTATATTAGTACGACGTTAATCCCCTAGCAAAATTGAAATGAATAAAGCCTCGTGATTTGTTTTCTTGTGATGGTGGTGACTGTTGGATTAAAGGAAAATACAAGTACACAATTATCACCCCTGTTACTCTCAAATATGTAGGCTTGTTCCCTAATTTTCCCTGGTGCCACAAGCCTCAAATGGCCTTTGTTCTACTTAGCGATGGTTCTCAGGACGAAGGCCTGCAGTTTATGAGAAGCGCGTGGTCAGCGTACCGAATCCTTTCAGCTGTTATTCTCAGCTTTGGAGACAGTAGCCGCCATCTCATCGTCAGACAGCACCTCGATTGTAATAACGTATGCTGAGTGGACCTCGAACCAATACTCAAGGTAGACTATCCCTGACCTGGCCGGAAATCGAAACCAGGACCTGCGTGTATGAGGCATGCACGCTAACCCTATACTATAGGGCTGACAATTAAATGGGAAAGGGCTAGGAGTGGGAAGATAGCGGCCGTGGCCTTAATTAAGGTGCAGCCCCAGCATTTGCCTTGTGTGAAATCGGAAAACCACGGAAAACAATCTTCAGAGCTACCTACGGTGGGATTTGAACCCACTATCTCCCGAATGGAAGCCCACGTGTGCGCGCCCGTAACCGCGCGGCCATCTCGCTCGGCAATAATAATAATAATAATAATAATAATAATAATAATAATAATAATAATAATAATAATAATAATACCGAGCTCGATAGCTGCAGTCGCGTAAGTGCGGCCAGTATCCAGTATTCGGGTGATAGTAGGTTCGAACCCCACTGTCGGCAGCCCTGAAAATGTTTTATCCGTGGTTTCCCATTTTCACACCAGGCAAATGCTGGGGATGTACCTTAAGGCCACGGCCGCTTCCTTCCCACTCCTAGCGCTTCCCTGTCCAATCGTCGCCATAAGACCTATCTGTGTCGGTGCGACGTAAAGCAACTAGCAAAATAATAATAATAATAATAATAATAATAATAATAATAATAATAATAATAATAATAATAATAGGAAGAAGAAGGACACAAAATACCTACTGAACTGTCATGTGACCAATGATCGAACAAACTGAACGTCATTTCTCGTCATCGAAAAGAAAATTCTCAACAGTAGACTTTTCTACTCAGAGAATATCTTTTTTTTTTTTTTTTTTTTTTTTTTTTCCAATTGGCTTTACGTCGCACCGATACAGATAGGTCTTACGGCGATTATGGGATAGGAAAAGGCTGGGAGTCGTAAAGATGCGGCCGTCTCCTTAATTAAGGTACAGCATCTTATTTTAAAATGTATGTTAAACTACAGTAGTGTATTCTAGAATCTTTATCAACACTGCCTGAACAGTAAATTAAGGAACAGCCCCAGCATTTGCGTGGTGTGAAAATGGAAAACCACAGGAAACCATCCTCAGTGCTGCTGACAGTGGGGTTCGACCCCACTATCTCCCAAATGCAAGCTCGCAGCTGCGCGCCCCTAACCGCACGGCCAACTCGCTCGGTCAGAGAATTTCCTTACATGTCTATGAGTGTACTTCGAATTAAATTTTGTTTTATTTCTCAAACCAGCATGGACATCTCATTTGCAGCACTTCCTGTAACCACATTTTGCATACAGGCTTTGTTAAGTCCATGTATGGCACCACTTATCTGCAGCTGTAGTCGATTCGCGCCGCGCGTTCTTTGTGCAGCCAAGTTTGTTTGGGTAGCCATAGCAAGACAAAGAGAAGTGGATACAGCGCAGGAAACACCGGAAATAGAAAATAGAGCATTGAAACCGAATCCACTTTTAGCCGCCGTTAACTGGGTCTCTGAGGTTATTGATCCAATTTAACTTTTGTTCTGCCGTAACGCAGAATTTCTTGCCGAGTGGATTCCCAGGCCATTGTAATGCAACTTTGCCACTTACGACAGTATAAGTTTTTCATGATGCACTAACGATACTGTGAGTGCATGCTAACATACGTTCCACGGTAATGCTGGAAACAAGAAAAAGAAAGCCAGGTTGAGTAGCTCATACGGAATGGCTCTGAGTCCAAGTGGACAGGTTCGATTCCGGCTCAGTCCAGTGGTATTTGAAGGTACTTAAATAGACCAGCCTCGTTTCGGTAGATGTACTGGTACGTACAGGGTCTCCCCTGGGGCAAAAATTCCGGCACCTCGGCATCTCCGCAAATCGTACAAGTAGTTTGAGGGACGTATAGCATAGTATTAACATTGAGAAACTGCGGTATTTGTAGGGCTGAGGTGCAAGTACCGGCGCAGATAGTCTTGATCTGAACAATGACTTTTAACAACAGTATAACACACTGTTAGAATACAAAGATCGAAGGGGTATAACTTTGCTCTCATGTAAAGTCAGGCGATATAAACCCTTGCACTCCAACTGTTCAGTGCAGGGTTTCCCAAACTGTTTGTGTCTGAAGCTAACTTAGCATATTGCATTCATGTCCAAGGACCTCCTAGCTACAGAGCATAACACTGAATTCAGTGAACGAAAAAAAAAACATAATTTTCTAATGTTATCAAGTTTGATTGTATTTGTATAATTTGGGACTAAATATAAAGGTAACTTCATTTACATAATGATACTTTATATATTAATTAGAAATTATAAAACAATGTGGCACTTAGCTGATAATTACAACAGTCTGTATCTGCGCTCTTACTTGAGAAAATTCACTTTGTATGCTTGCTGAATCAATGGGACGGATTGAACAGTTTTCCAAAGACCAAGCGTTTTACAAGCATAGTCACCCGAACAGAAGATGAGCCTCAACATTAGTTCCATTTCTGTACTTCGTTTTAATCTGTGCGAGAGCAGAAAAGGTACACCGACACAGGTATGTTGTCGCGAAAAGCATTAAATTGTAGGGTATAGGGAATGTCATGGACACAAAATTAGATCGGGGACGTGGAGAAAGAGACAATCTTCACAAGATACTGCGAACTTGTACCATTTTTATCTCGGCAATAATAATAATAATAATAATAATAATAATAATAATAATAATAATAATAATAATAATAATAATAATGTACTATATGTAAGTTATATAACAGTGTACGTATATAGACATGATACTGTATAGGCTTTTGGGCTTATGCCATGTCAAGAAAATAAGGTGAAATTCTTTACGTTTCGCAGAGAACTGTGCTCTGCGTCATCAGAAGAAAATCTCGACTGTCCATAAGAAAGGCTTCTTAAACAATGAAGTTTTTTAAAAAAAATTAGACGTTATAATAGAAGTGGAAATGGTACGTTCATTCGTCACCAGATGGCTCCCCGGATGTGGCACAGCGCTAGCGTTCGAAGCGGAAGCTGACCGAACCAGGTAATGATCCATGAATTGGGAACATGCATCATTTTCAAAAATATTTTTTTTTGAAAAGTACACCAATGAAATAGTACGTAAACGTATTACATTGTGGTATGTTGCCTTGTTTTCTACCATTAAAAAAATATTTAATAGTGCCTTTCGGCAAGGCGAGCGCAACGGCCTCTGACGTAAGCGGCGCGCTGTGACGTCACGATCCAGTACCGCATGGAGCTCTACCAGCCGTTGTGCATCAGCCGTTGCTAAAAGCCGATTGTTTATTATTCGTGATCGCGAATAACTTCGAAATGAAAGAAGAAAGGTTCAAAACAGCACAATCAGACAATCTATCATGTGTAGATGTCATCATTCTTGAAAAATAGTGACTTTTGTGGCCGCAGAATTTCGCGGATAAAAAACAAGTTTGTAAGTGGCATCTTTTATATACGTGCAATGTACCGTAACTCATAGTATTAGGATAACAACGAACCTGGATAGAAATCACATCACTTTCAACATTTCCTTCTAGACTGATTCCCATATTAAAGAATAACATTACATTTTCGGGCTTTCAGCATTAGTAAAGTAAGAAATCGGATTTCAGCACTAACATAAACATATAGGTAGCATTATAGTACTAGTCCGCTTCTGTGGTGTAGTGGTTAATGTGTGCCACTCCCGGAGGCCCGGTTTCGATTCCCGGCTCTGCCATGAAAGTTGAAAACAAGTAGTACGAGGGCTGGAACGGGGTCTACTCAGCCTCGGGAAGTCAACTGAGTAGAAGGGTTTCGAATCCCACCTCAGCCATCCTCGAAGTGGTTTTTCGTATTTTCCTACTTCTCCTCCAGGCACCTAAGGCCACGGCCGTTTCCTTCCCTCTTCCTTGTCTATCCCTTCCGATCCTCCCATCCTCCAACAAGGCCCCTGTTGAGCATAACAGGTGAGGCCTCCTGGGCGAGGTAATGGCCCTCCTCACCAGTTGCATCACCATACTCAAACTCTCACGTTCCAGGACATTGCCCTTGAAGTGGTAGAGGTGAAATCCCTCGCTGAGTCCGAGAGAAAACCAACCCTGAAGGATAAACTGATTAAGAAAGAAAGAAAGAAGGAAAGAAAGAAAGATCATAGTACTATAGGGCTATAATCTATCATTCCCCAAAAAATATATATTTATGGTTGGGACAACTGGCCTACCCACTTCCGGGGCCCATGAAAGAGAATTAAATATCTTTGTGGAGGGAAAAAGTTAAACATGATAAAGGTAAATATGACTTCATCTAGTTTTCACAAGTCGGGCTGAGTGGTTCAGACTGTTGAGGTGCTGGCCTTCTGACCCCAACTTGGCAGGTTCGATCCTGGTTCAGTCCGGTGGTAGTTGAAGGTGCTCAAATACGTCAGCCTCGTGTCGGTAGATTTACTGGCACGTAAAATAACTCCTGCAGGACTAAATTCCTGCACATCGGCGTCTCCGAAAATCGTAGAAGTAGTTAGCGGGGCGTGAAGCCTTTCATGATGTACACGCCTATTCTTTGTTACATTATAGGGTATTTAGATATAGCCTAAATTTCTTTACCAATTAAGCTCTTCAATAAAGACATACATAACTGTCCCATGCCAAGATATATTGGTAGAATTAGAGCTGTCAAATGGTTCATAACCCCTTTGATTTATTATCTTGATATGGATCACCCAAAACATAGGTTAGGTTTGGAGAATACTTTAATAATCAGCATTATTTAATGCACAGTTTATTACTTTCATATTCCAAGATGTAACTGAAGCATTTAAATAAAGCATCATACATTAAAATTTAAAGTTTTACCACTAGAACAGCTGACATGGAAAAGTGATTTGAAAATTCAAACAAATTCACCTTACGTTAAAATCTTCAAAAAAATAAACTGTAGACTTTTCCGATATATCACCAGCATTTCTCCAGCTCGCCAAAATCCATTTCTCCCTAGTTTTAGCGTCTTTGGAACGTTTATAAACAATTTGTTTGGGAAGGTATGCGATGTGTATTGCACATCGGAACTCTACACCATTTATAAGTTTTCTGCCTCACTGTCTGCGCAGGATTCATTTTAAGTCTAAAATATACCACTCAGATTATTATCCAATGCATAGACCTCGAATTTAACCATACTAGACACTAACGTAAAGTAGAAATACGCGAAGTGTATCCTGCTTCTCACAGCACACTACGTGTTATTTCGTCTGCTAATTCAGTCAACCTGTACGATGACGTCAGGCCAATGAGATCGCGTACTTGCGTGACGTGACATTTTCGTAGATTTTTATCATGTTTGGAGTTATTATTTGTACATTCTGATCACATTTTTGAATTCTGCATGCAATTTTGTATCAGATTAGCATATTTTTAATTAAAACCCCGGATCATGCATGTTCCCTATTGTGTGTGAACAATAAAATTTCCCTCCTTAAATACTTGCAACTTACATTATTATTGCGGACCCCTTGGATTATCGTCGCGGCTCCCCAGGGCTCCGCGGACCACACTTTGGGAAAGGGTGGTGTACTGTTTTTGTTTTTTTTTTTTTTTTTTTTTTTCTTAGCGTATGTCTTTCCGTGCTGGGAGTGTCCGAGGACATGTTCGGCTTGCCAGTTCTGTAACTGCTTTTCCGGTACACCATGCGAGTGAGCTATAAGTATCGCTGTGTGAGGGTGTTCTCTATGGGTGTAAGTGTAATTGAGCGGGCTAGGAATGGGAACGAAGCTAGCGTAGCCTTGTAAAAGTTAACCGTCCCAGCATCTGCCTGGATTTCAAATGTGAAACCATGGAAAACCATTTCGAGGATGGTCGACGGGGGATTCGAACCAACCTGTCTCCCTCGAGCTAGCAGCCATAACTGGCTATGCCGCAACGCGTTGAGATAACCTGTTCGTCTACAATGAAACGTAGTTCTATGGCTGTTGATATCGTGGTCATTGCCTGAGGAAATTCCTTATGGAATTCCAACCGTAGGAGCGTGATTTTTCATTTCCAAAACCTCACGTGCATAGGGCAGGATTCAGGTTGAAAAGCCAGTGACGATATCACTTAGATAACACGACCGCCATTCACAGTGATCTCTTAGGTAAGACTGTGCTGTACAAGTTGCCGTGTTACAGGGTGGATTTAGGACTCAGCTGTTCATGTACGATTCACTCTTGCATGGACGTTTTTCGCTAGATCTATTCTTTAGCTATTTATTATTTGCAGAATTTCGGGCGTGGTTTGGCATGATCTTGCTGCCAGTTCCCGTGTAAGCATGGTGCTAGTCCATTGAATAATACGTAGTTTGTGACACGAAGTCTAATTTTTCCTAAGAAATTATGTGGTACATATAAATATAATATCTTTAACGTGGCCTTTTTCCGCCGGGACTCGTAGCTCAGACGGTAGAGTGCTTGCCTTCGACCCCAGTTTGGCATCTTCGATGCTGGCTTAGTCCGGTGATACTTGTATGTGTTCAAATACGTCAGCTTCGTGTCGGTACGTTTACTGGGACGTTAACGAAGTTTATGCGACAAAATTCCGGCCCATCGGCGTTCCGAAAACCGTAAAAGTTCCTCGTCCTCTTTTCTTTTATATCCCCTTACCTCCCGTCTGTTTTATCATTCCCATCTGTACCTTTCTTAATTTGGGTGGAAACTCACAGGACAAGAGTTATATTTCACAGATAATTCTGTTTTGTTTAGCGAGTCTCTTTTTGTTTTTACAACTTTATTGTGTATGAATATCTTAAAAACCATACTCCTTTCCTGGATTATTGTGCTCTTTAACCTTGACTTTTGTAATTTTAATGTACAAGTAGTTACTGTTAGCTATAATATTTCAATAGTTCCACATAGTTGAAGTTTATTATATGTTTCTTTTTAATAATATGTAATTAGATATCAACCTAATTTTCATACTGGTTAAGTGTAAGACAGGCACAGCTGTCCCTAACTTTGCCAGGTTAAATACATTATGTATCTAAAAGCAGTTAGTGGGACGTAGAGCCTATATTCTTTTTCTTCTTGTGCCGTACCTAGTACCTTAGACTTTGGTGATTACTACGCCAAACACGCTTCGATCTTGAGCCGGGTGGAAAAGGCCTTTCGACATTGTAGATGTCTTTCTGTTTCCTCTATCCACGACTTCCTTCTGCGTCCAACTTGATTACAATGACCCTCGAATTTCTCCTGTAAAATTAGCTCTAAAGGATTATATTTATTTCCTCACATAATGTGACCAAAATATTCCAAACTCCGACGTTTTATCGCCAAATTCTTGCTCCTCGTCATACTCCAGCATTTCAAATTATTTCTTTTCAAGAGATATAGAACGTACGTTCATGGAGCCACGTATCAAAAACTTCAATCAAGACATTTGGTAGAGAAAGCGTTCGGAGTCCATGCTTCCGTACTGACCAATAATAATGGCTAACCATACATTGATCTGTACTGTGTTTGAACCGAGCAAGGGGCTGTGCTGTTTGGGTCACGCAGCTATCAGCTTGCATTCGGGAGATAGTGGGTTCGAATCTCACTGTCGAATGCACTGAAGATGGTTTTCTGTGCTTTCCCATTTTCACCATAATTAAGGCCACGGTCGCTTCCTTCCCACTCCTAGCCCTTTCCTCTCCCATCGTCGCCATAAGACCTATCTGTGTCGGTGCGACGTAAAGTAAATTCTAAAGAAAACAGTGTTTGAAGTGATCATTGCAAAACAGTGATCCTATTATGTGGAGAATTTTACGTTCAGGATTGAAGTTTTGTGAAATGATATATCCCAGATATTTAAAGGCATTCTTTCTGTCAATAGGCTGCACATTTATATGTAATGATACCTCTCGGTGATGTTGACGCCAGACCATAAGCTTATCTTGTGTTGTGTTGATGTTCAAGTCCTCCAATTGATACCAGGGAGATGATTGTGTTTAGTAGGTTTTGGGGATCATCGGCATAGTTGCTTGCGATTACTATATCGTCTGCATATCTGAACGGGTGGTTATAAACTCCATTGACTTTTACATCCAGTTTTCAATACTGGAGAGCTTCTCTGCATATTACATCTGAATATACATTAAATAAAACAACAGACAGTATACATCCTATTAGGACATAGTACTAGTTTAATAAATCATAGGAGAGGGTCACACAGTTAAAAAGTATGTTTTCTCACACCTTCACCGAATGTACGGTGAATCAAACAGTTTGTATTGCATAGCCTGTTTACATGAGGTCATCCGCCTACTGCTGAGCTCACATTCACTCAAAGGGGATCCAATAAAGCTCCCTGTCTGTTCTACTGTATGTGTGTTGAATAGTATTCCCAACGGCCTGCAATTTCCTTGGTCTTCTGTCAACTGTAATTTCAGTATTGATTGAGCCATGTTTGGTTTACTTTTTCCACTAAGGATACACCTTTATAAGTAAAGAATTGTGTTTTTCAATTGCGTTCTTAAAAACTGCACTTGTCTCTCTAATCTGGGGAAAACAGTCTGCATTACTTCGTTAGCTTGTAAATGACCATGCATATCACTTGCTACTACGTCATACTCTGCCTTGTTTGCCAGTAACTTTCATATTTACACATGGGTTTTATCATAACTGAAAATTTTGTGCATAAAACTGTACATGGTAAATGTGTTATTTATTTGAAGCGGCCATGGGCATAATTAAGGTACAGTCCCAGCACTAGCCTGGTATGAAAATGGGAAACTACGGAAAACCATCTTCAGGGCTGCAGGCAGTCAGTTTCGAAAACACTATCTCCCAGATGTAAGCTCACAGATGCGCGCCCCTAACCGCACGGCCAACTCGCCGAGTAGCGAATGAAGAACACTAGTCACTGCATAGATCAAAAAGTGTTCTCTCCATCTAAATCAAAAGCGAACTCCCTTAGTATTGTAAACTATTAACGGATGTGTAAACACTAAGGAATATTAAATAATTGCGATATAGCAATATTTAGAGAGGCTATCTGTCGCTGATAAAATTTTAAGTCAAATTAAAAAAATCAAGATAAGGTCCTTTAAATGTTACTTTAACGGCCATTTTATCCAACGAGTCTGGAGTTGTTTCGAAATGATTTTTATTCTAATTTCGTTATTTTGACACTCAGAACTATGTTATCTTATTCCTCAGTGAGGTGACAAGAGTTCTAGTTCTGACCAAAGTGTGCTTGGAAAGTCAATTCTCTGTGGACCAATCGAAGTACAAAAATGGTGGAGTATTGTTCCACTTAAGAATATGTATGTCCATAATATAAGTACCAAAGTAACTTAATTATCAAGTCATTTAGGTCCACCGGGATGAGTAGCTCAGAGAATTGACTTTTCAAGCGCACTTTGGTCAGAACTAGAACTCTGATGTTTGTTGTTTAAAGGGGCCTAACATCTAAGGTCATCGGCCCCAACTAAAATTCTTATCACATCCCTTCATATAGGGTTGTATTCAGGCCGTAAAACAAGGGCAAACTTAAATGTGCAACACAGTTAGCAGCCGTGACCCTACCACGTGCATAATAATAATAATAATAATAATAATAATAATAATAATAATAATAATAATAATAATAATAATAATAATGAATTGGAGAATATCAAGCAGGTTTCAGACCAGGTCGTTCATGTCCAGAGCAAATTTTGAACCTAAAGTTAATCCTAAGGCATCAGAGAATTTGTAGCAAAAATGTAGTTTGTACTTTTGTTGATTTCAAAAAGGCCTATGATTCAGTTTATCGTCAATCACTGTTTCAGATATTAAAAGAACAGGGTCTAGACCTGAAAACACTCGCAATTGTAAAAGAGACATTGACAGACACAAAATCTAAGGTTAAATTCTTGGGGGAAATCTCAGACCCTTTTCCGATCAAAACAGGAGTAAGACAGGGAGATGGGCTCTCTCCACTACTCTTCAACTGCGTCCTTGAAAAGGTAATACAGGAATGGCGCAAACAGAAGTCTGTCCTCAAGATTGACCAACCAATCACTCTTGGTAGGGGCAAATTAGCAGTAGACTGCCTGACATTTGCGGACGATCTGGCAATCTTAACTCGTGACGTTTCAACAGCCATAAACCAGATCGAACTCCTGAAAGAAACAGCGGAAAAAGTCAGCCTCCAAATATCGTTTGAAAAAAACTTAATACATGACCTGCAACAAAGAAGCCCCTAAATTCATGGAGACAAAATATGGCAAAATAAAACGGGTCCAGCAATTCAAATATCTCGGTGAAATAATTCAGGAGAATGGAATGGAAACAAAAGCCAATGAAGTTAGATGCCAAAAAATGGAAACTGCGTATAGACTCACCCAAAATATCTATAACAAAAAGTGTCTCTCCAAGCATGCAAAAATAAGACACTATAATACAGTTATAAAACCAGAATGCCTCTATGGATCAGAGACACTAATTTTGAACAGGAAAACTGATCTAGAAAATATTCAGAAAAAGGAACGCAAGATCATTAGAAAAATTTTAGGCCCAAAAACTCGTAGATGAACAGTACCGCCTTAGAGGGAAACAGGAAATCAAACAATTTTCTAACATTCACAGCGACATCAGAAAACGCAGATTAAGATTCTTTGGACATATAAAAAGGATGAACCCAGATAGACTTACCAAGCAAATAGTTGAATTTTATGTAAACCGAAGTAAAGCCAAAACGGACACAATAAAATGGATTGGAGAAATTAAAGCAGATTTCAAACTGGCAGGAATTACACCTGAAGACATCCAAAGCCGGGTTATCTTCAGAACCAAAGTTCATAAGTGGCAAGTTGACCAAGACGAAAAACCAAAGAAGAAGACCGGAACAACATGGTCTCAAGAGAGAAAAGAAGCACACAGCAAACGAATGAAGGAAGTGTGGGCACAAAGAAAGGCAAATGCCTGTCTCTAAGTACTTTGCGTAGTCCTAATGGGCTCATTCGCAAAATGTAATAATAATAATAATAAGAAGAAGAAGAAGAAGAAGAAGAAGAAGAAGTGGGCATCGGCAACCCTAAAGATGATTTCGTGGGGTTATCAATTTTCACCAAATACCTGAGCTGTAATATTTAAGTACACTGCTACTTTCCTACCAATCCTAGACTTCTCCCGTCCCAACTTAGCCGAATATATTGCACATATTAGTACGATGTTAGATCACTAGCAAGGAAAGAGAAAAATAAACTTCAGATTTCACAGATCACATCAAGTAAAAGTAATATAACGTTGTAAATATATAGCACTGCTATTGTATAAGTTGGAGAGATTTATTTATTTATTTATTTATTTATTTATTTATTTATTTATTTATTTATTTATTTATTTATTTATTTATTTATTTATTTATTTCAGGTTGTGTGACAACTTGTAGCTTGCGACTATGAAATCAATGTTTCTTGTCCAGTGCTACGACAAAATTTACAATTCGTACAGTACTTGTATATTTCCAGTACGCATTTGATATTATTTGAAGAAACTGAGGATGTCGACTTGATTGGATGAAACGTGTCATGACGCTGTTAATTCGGTTTTTAGTTTCATTTTTATTCTGACATTTGTGTTGGACCGCGGACCAAGTTTCAAATATGTCTAACATTGTGAATGTCTTTTATATGAGCCTAATTATTTAGTTTGTGTGAATTAATAATCGTTGGTGGGAAGAAACAGTCATACTCAGGTATGACAGTTACGGTATGCTTCGTAATAATGACAACCTATGTATTGCGAAGTAATCAAATTAAAAGACACCACTGTTCAATGAGAATGGATTGTGAAAGAAAGGGAAATTAAAGAAACAAAGGACGGTAGTCGACAGTAAATGAGTTCATCCTAAAACGAGCCTTTCCGTTAAAAGTTATGGGACACTCTCAGTTTGGTTCCTTTGCCACGCTCAAAATAGCCCGGTAATACCTAGCGAAGGTTAGTTGGCGGCAGTGTGCTTTAATCTTTGATGGAGTAAATTTTAACTAGCGGATAAATAAGGCGAGTTGATCGTCTAAACATAGTTAGAGCTTAGCCTGAAATGCCTTATTGCGCTATTCCTCGCGACCTTGCCTTTGACAGTCTGTTTCCTCAGCCTTAAGAAATATTAGCAAAATAGACATCGTGCATGACAGCATTCGTGTGTGATGCCATCTCTTCGCTATGAGTGCTTGTGGTATGCCAGCTAACCTTTGATGTTCCTTCAGGTTTTCTTCAAATGTTACTAAATTTGTTTTATAGCCCGTAGCATTTCCTTTCCGTTTTAATGTTCTCCGACAGACATCAGTGACGATCATTTACATGTATTGCTAACGAGTGAATTGACTAATGAGATTCGGCTCACGTAGCGGTGAGTTCGCATTCGTGGGATTCTAGGTTCGAACTCCACTATCGGTAGCTCTGTAGATGATATTCCTAGCCCTTGCCCATCCTTGCGTCATCAAAAACCTTCGATGTGTTCGTGTCACGTTATACCACTACCAAAAAAATCGTGTGCTGCTAGGGACCTCCAATTTTAGCAGTAGTACTTATTTCTAACTTTGTCAAATTTGATGTGTTTATATTCTTCAAAAATAATGTGGAATTCGGAATTTCACGATACTGTAAGTACCTACTACACTCATCTTCTACCAATCTATGTAAAACAGTTAGTTGCCAGATAGCCACATTGCGTCATGTGGGCGCGTCCTTACATCTGTCGACTGAACGATTCATTCATGGATGGCGTCAACTGTTTGAAAATGTTTTTGTTTGTCTTTATGCTAGTGGTTTAACGTCGTACCAACACATCGAAGGTTTTCGTCGACAGAAGGATGGCAGGCCGTGGCCCTAATTGAGGTAGATCCCAAGCATTTTCTTGGTATGAAAATGGGAAACCACGGAAAATCATCTTCAGAGGTGCTGACAGTGAGATTGGATCTCACCATCTCCCGCATGAAAGCTCACATCTACTCGACCTTAACCGCACGCCCAACTCGTTTGGTCTGTTTGAATGGTGGACCCTGAACTGATAATGTTGTTAATAATGTTATTGAGTTTACGTCTCACTAACTACATTTTGACGGTTTTTGGAGTCTCCGAGGTGCCAGAATTTTGTCCCTCAGGAGTCTTTTTACGTGCCAGTAAATCTTCCGACACGAGGCTGACTTACCTGAGCACCTTCAATTACCACAGAACTGAGCCAGGATCGAAGCTGCCAAGTTGTGATCAGAAGGCATAATGTGATCATCTTAATATCTATCCAGTGTAAGTCTATCCGTTAAATGTCCTTCCTGTTGCCAACCTCAGTTGAACTTATGAAGATGAAATGAATGATAGTGAATGAAATTAGGTAAGGAGATGGAAGGAATCGTTTGTGACCTATGAATAGGAACCGTCCGGGCATATGGTTGGAAGTAAAAGTGGACAACCACAGAGAACAATTCTCAGGACAGCTGACTGTGGGGTTAGGACCCACTCGTCTCCCCAGTGTGAAGCTTGGCTCCATAGCCGTAGCGCCTGGCCACTCCGCTCGGTTTTATCTTAACATTTATCAATAGCGAGCCGGCCCCGTGGTGTAGGGGTAGCGTGCCTGCCTCTTACCCGGAGTCCCCGGGTTCGATTTCCGGCCAGGTCAGGGATTTTTACCTGGACCGGAGGGCTGGTTCGAGGTCCACTCATCCTACGTGATTAGAATTGAGAAGCTATTGACGGTGAGATGGCGGCCCCGATCTAGAAAGCCAAGAATAACGGCCGAGAGGATTCGT
Organism: Anabrus simplex; assembly: GCF_040414725.1. NCBI lineage: Eukaryota > Metazoa > Arthropoda > Insecta > Orthoptera > Tettigoniidae > Anabrus > Anabrus simplex. The sequence goes on along the minus strand of NC_090267.1, from coordinate 347,887,755 downwards.
TGTGCTGACCACACGACTCCACGTAATCTGCAAACCTTCGGACTGAGCAGCAGTCGCTTGGTAGGCAAAGGCCCTTCAAGGGCTGTAGTGCCATGGGATGTGGTTATTTATCTATAGCCCTCATTGTCGTAAATTTCTGTTCAAAATCTACAGATTCACAAAAACACTTAACATTTGAAGAATAATGTACAATAAATTAGGGGACTTCAGAATTCAAAATTATTACAGTAACTCCTTTCCTGGCCTTTTTCCACTTTTCTGGCGTAAGAACTAATGTGGATGGCCGGATGCCCTTCCTGACGCTAACCCCATCTGGGGGATGTATTCACTATTGCGTGTTTCTGTGTGGTTAGTACTGTGAATAATGTGCCGGGAATCGAATCTGGGACCCTCTCAACGAAATGCCTTAAAGCTGACTACTTAACCGAAGAATCAGGCACAGTATTACAATTTCACAATAACTAATTTTAATAAAACGTAAATAAAAATAACCATACATCAACCAAGGATCAACATCAGGCTCCTGGTCAAGTCCAATGTGTTGGCGTTATTTGAGGTGGCATGCAACTTGTTCCACTCGCACTCGGACCCGAGCCAGCCGAGTGGAGGGCTGGGCTACTAAGCACTACCATAGGTCGATAGTGTCAACTGTGGTTGATGTGGGAGCGGTTGATGTGTGACCACACACATTTTGGAGAGATCATTTTTCAATTACTTCACTGCTTCAGAAAAAAATGTTATTTAATCCCTTAAGCTGGCATTTCCTAGTAGACTAGGGTTAACGGGCTTACTTCTTACCCAGAGGGCCCTGGTTCTTGTTTTTGGGCAGTTAAGTGAATTTTACGTGGATCTCAGGGGTGCTTCGGGTCCTCTCAGCCTACGTGAGAGCGATTGAGGAGCTCTCTGACGGTGAGATAGCGTTCCTGGTCCAGAAACCTAAGCATAACAGCCGACAGGATTCTTCGCGTTGACCACGCGCAACTCAATTTGTAAGCTTTCATATTGAGTGGTGGTCGCCCTTCAGGGCTGTAGCACCACCATGTTTGTTTTTAAGCCAGAATGTCAAGCAGTTCTCGTACACATATTTGCGTACACAGTCTAATCATATTATTATGAAATGAAATGTCATATGGCTTTTAGTGCCGGGGTATCCCAGGACGGGTTCGGCTCGCCAGGTGTAGGTCTTTCTATTTGACTACCGTAGGCGACCTGCGCGTCGTGATGAGGATGAAATGGTGATGAACATAACACATACACCCAGCCCCCGTGCCATTCGAATTAACCAATTAAGGTTAAAATCCCCGCTTTGGCCGGGAATCTAACCCGGGACCCTCTGAACCGAAAGCCAATACGCTGACCGTTCAGCCAACGAGTCGGACACATTGTTATGATCACCTGCTAGTATGCGGAGTAACCATCCTTCATAGCACGGACAACAGCTACACGTGTTGGTAGTGACTCGGTCAAGTGCTAATTGGGCTCCACTGGGCTGCATGTCCCACAGCTGTTGAAGGGTGCATGATGGGAGAGACAGAACTAGTTTGATATCGAGACTGTTCGGGTGCCAGGGAAGAACTTTGAATTTTTAATCGTGCTCTTCAGCCACGTGGAGACACTTCTAGCCGTGTGGCAAGGCACATTTTCGTGCTGGAAGATCCCATCCTCCCGAAGAAAAGCAGTCGTCACGTATGGGTGGACGAGATCGTCGAGGATGGATAACCAAATCGATAAAGAGTGCCTTCCACACGGATGATGGGGCTTGGAGAACACAACGAAAATATTCCCCTGATCATGAAACGGCCCACACCGCCTTTTGTTGGTCCAGCAATGGTTGCAGGGTGTTGGTTATCCGAAGTTTATCTCTGGACTCGCTAACGTCCATCCGTTCTGTGCAGCTGAAAACGTGATTCGTTGGAGAAGACTATCGCCAAACAGCAGCGGTCCAGCAGATTCCAGTTGTTTTCGTCGATGCACCGCTGTTAGCAAGGGTGCAATCATCCTCCGTCTACTCCGGAGGCCTATTCGCAGAATGGTTCGCTAAACTGTGGTGGTTGAAACGTGTTCGGATGCCTCCGGATTAATTTGTACGATGAGCTCTTCTACTGTAGCCTGTTGGTTGGCCTTCACACATCGTCGTAGTTGACGTTAATCTCAGATATCAGTAGCGATGGAGCTCCGCAGTTTCCACGACGGATATTTCCAATGGTACACGCACGCACATTAATGGTGTCTCGACATAAACAATCAACACTGCCCCACTCCAGTACTGAAAAGGAGGGGAGAGAGTAAAGGGATAGTGTTGAAGGCCACTCCAGTACTGAACAGGAGGGGAAGGGAGTGAACAGGTAGTGCTGAATACACAGTGTGTGTATTCCGGCGTTATACTGTAACATTGTAATAAGATGGCTCCTATCTTATCACACGTGAATCGAGGACGTATTATTGGCATGTGGGAGGCTCACATGGTCCCCCAAGCAATAGCACAAGCAATACCATGCAGTCTTAAGACAGTTTGAAGATAGATAGAAATATGGCAAGAACGAGGTGAAGAAGGATTGGTAGACCCGATATAACGCAGCTACAAAATATTCCTAACTAGTATAAAATACGTTTCGGTTAAAAACCTTCTTTACCTCTTAATACTGTAATTATCAGAGTAGTACTTTTTAATTGTTTTCTGTTAAAATGCTATTTGTTCGGGGCGTCGACCTATAGAGTTCTTTCGCCCCTACTTGCACAATATATGAACCTGCATGTAATTGGAATTGCGGAAGTGTTGAGTGTTCAATGTGAGAAACGTTAAGGACGACACAAACACGCAGTCCAGGCCAGGGATATTATCATTTACAATTAAAACCCCCTGACCCGGCCGGGAATCGAACCCGGGGCGGCCGGACGCGTTGCCCCGTACACCGCGGGGCCGGACGAGTAGTTAACCTAATGCTGCACTTCAATACATCCGCCACTGTGCCCATTTCGATCATGACGAAGTCTTGTAGCGGGCTGTCTGCATGCAGTCCATGCAACAATGCGTTAAGCGAGAAGGTGAGTCATTGTGCCTTCGACACTACCCCTTCACTCCCTTCCCGTATGTTTTGTACTGGATTGGCCTTCAACACTACCCCTTCACTCTCTCCCCTTCTTTTCAGTACTGGAGTGGGGCAGTGTTGATTGTTTATGTCGGGACACTATTAATGTGCACGTCTGTACCACTCATGATACACCTTGAACATAGACGCACGTGAAGAGTTCACAAACGTCACGTTTCCGAAATGCTGCTCCCCTTGCCCTCTTGGTAACTCGGTTAAATCGGTTCCCTTACCCATGATGACAGGAAATGTAATGCGTACGGCCAACCTGTCGGTCGCATTATATACCCACGTCACGGGCCGTACGACATAGGCTACGCGCTGCAGATGGCACTTCTAGCAGGTGGCCATAATAAAGTGATTCTATTCGATTGTGCAGGTGATATTGACAATCACTTGCATAACGATTGTCGTTGACGTTCAATATAATTTGTTTCAGTGACACTCTTCTCTGCATTGCACAGCTCAGAGGTTTTTAAAAGCGCAAATAAACTGGTTGCTGTTTCGAGAATATTTGTACCTTATTATTATTTCTAGCCTTTCACCATTTTTCTTGGCGTCGGTGCTATATGTGGATGTGGCCCAGTTACGCAGTCGAATGCACTTCCTAACGCAACCCTACGTAGAGGGATGTATTCACTGTTGCGTATTTCTGTGTTACTGGTGCAAGGTGTGTTACAAGCAGAAAATGTGTGTAAAGACGAACAGACGCCCTGTACCTAAACTATGTCTGTCTGTTAGGTCATCAGCCCAGAGGCTGGTTGGATCCTCCAATAGCACCACCAAAGGTTATGCGGTTATAAGGAAACCGCAAAGACCAATGGCAGCACCAAAATGAGGCGTACTAGGCAAGACGAGGAGTGAGGTAGTTTGCCATTGCTTTCCTCACTGGGTCAGAAGGTGCTATTGCAGCACGACTGACCCTATGAGCAACACCTTTCATAACATTCATGCACTAGTCGTGCTCTGAATGTCATTACTCAGCACCACCCATACCCCAGCAGGTTCCATATTGTCACAACCATGGATGAGACTGGGACTTCGGTGGAAGCTACACTTTACTCTGGCCTGTGCCAAGGGATGGATATAAAAGTACTATATCCATCAAGAAATGGCAGCAGGCAAACTATATGCAGTTAAAATCCCCGACGCAACCAGGAAACGAACCGTGGACCCTCATAACGGAAGGCCACTACGCTAACTACTCAGCTAAGGAACCAAACTATTACTTGTATACAGTTAAAATCAAGTTATTTGCTTAGCCGTATAATTGTAATACGGCTCCTTGGCTGAATTATCAACGTGGTGGCCTTTAATTCAGAGACCTCTGGGTTCAATTCGTGGCTGAGTCGAGCATTTTAACCATGTCTGTTTAATTTCTGTAGCTCGAAGGCTGGGTATTTGTGTTCATCTTAAAACACATCTTCATTTACACACAACACATCCCACTACCAACCACCACAGAAACATACAATAATGAATACGTCACCCCACAACAGGTTTTCGTCGGGAAGGGCATCCGTCCATATATATATATATATATATATATAGTGCCGACCCCAGGAAATTTGGGAAAGGTGTAGAAGAAAAAGAAGATGAAGAAGAAGCTGTGTTATAGTTCTAATTATTCTTACCGAATGATCGCACTGTAGTGCGTTCTTTTTAGAAATAATACGCAGGCAATTAAATATCTCGCTTGTGAGAACGCTTATGTTATTTAAGAAGCTCATTACAATTATTATGAATTCTTTTTCATCTTATTTTATGCATTTCTGGGGTCACTACAACAAGCCATTCTCATTTCGAGTTCCATCTAGTGATGCTGAAGGTAATTAAATGATCCATTCGTTAAGTAATGAATCACTTATTCTCAATAGATTATTTCAAGGGAAAATTCCAATCCATGACCAACGGCTTTAGAACATTGGCCTTCCAGAAAGAAATCCAGCCGTCAAGTTATTTGGGCAATCACGAGTCGCATGAATTATACCTTAAGAAGAAGTGCAAATACAGTACCGTTAGTTTTCCCTGTATGGCACTCATGAAAACGTATTTTTCCAGATGTAGGCCCCTTCCCATACAATGGGTTGCATAGAATTGTGAGCAGAGTCACACGCATCTTTGATTATTATTAATAAATCTCTTGGAATTGATAGGTGATCATATTTTCATTCGTACGCCCTACTGCCTGCTCTTTCGGTTTTCGGAGACTTCAAGGTGTCGGTATTTTTTTTATCCCACAGGAATTATTTCACGTGTTGGTAAATCTGCTGACTGTAAGACTGAGCCGAATTCGAACCCACCAACTTGAGCACAAAAGGTCAGCGCTCGACCATCTGAGGTACTTCGCCGGCATTCAAGTCTGAGGGACATACAGGGTGTTTCTAAATTCCCATTACAGACTTAGAGGGCTTGCAGTGGAGACCAAGACGGTTAAATTCATCATACTTGTGTCTGGAAACGTACGGTCTTCCCGCTATCCGCACAAAAACCACCACAGCACACGTTCACAGCCCCCCACCACCATTTTCGGCGCTCTGCCCGACTCCTGTTGCTTGTCGTCTGGGTCCAAATACAGGTGGGGCTCGATGCGACGACCACCGACGTCAACACAGACACGGTACCTACATATCATGTTCTCGTACACACGGCCACCAATCCCTGGTCCTCCAACATCCGCCGCAGCCATAACCCGCGCCAGTAGGTCTTCCTCAGATTCCAGAGGGGTCTCGTAAATGTGACCCCACAGTTAGTAGTCTAGCGGGGTCAAATCAGGTGAACATGCCGGCCAAGTAATCAGGTCACCACTACCTATCCACTATTGTCGAAATCTTTTGTGCAGATGAACTACTGTACGCACAGCTTACTGATGTGTGCGTAGTAGAGAATTACTGCTGTACTATTGTATGAACGAAATCCCAAGTACAACAGCAGGTACAACACGTCTCCGTGCGGATCACACACTCAACTGAATGGCATGGAATGTCAACAGACCTGCAGGGTATGGGACATCACGTGATCGTTCACTGACGTACGTACTCTAGTCAGTGACGGCGACTATGCGGGAGATTTGAACATGTGCTGTGGTGGGTTTTTTATGGGTAGAGGGAAGACGGTGCGTTTCATACAAGTTCCTATGCTAAACTCTTAGTCCCCAATGCAAGGCTTTAAAGTATGTAATGGGAATATAGAAACACCCTGTATACTAGCAATAACATTAATTCGTTCCGTGTTTTCCCATTTTCACAACTGGCAGGTTGCACCTTAATTAAGGCCACGACTAACTACCTTCTCAATCCTAGCTGTTTCCCATCCGTCCGTCGCTGAAAATCTTCTGTGTGTTCCTGCGACGTTAACCACTAGCAAGGAAAAAAAACATTCACTCGTCGTTATATTCAGTTTCTTTCAACTATACCGGGATTTTATTTCACTCAATTGAGCTACATGATCAGTATTTGTGAATAATAATTAATAACTACTGGGAAAATGGGTTGCTTTTGAAAGTAGATAATCAGATTACTGTATAAAGGGAAATATTAATTGAATACATGAATAGTATTTGTTAATCCATCTCGTTACCGCATACAGGTATTTCTCTCTTGCTCCCATGCAAAATGTGCCACAGCTATTCTGAACCGAAATCGTTGTTTCCTGTGTTCTAACAAAAGCCTTCAGTCCGACTAGACGAGAACAGAGAAAGATGCTATTCGAAATACGGTAGTAGAGTTAGTAAAGTAAAGTGAAATTTTGCTCTCTGTGAGCATAAAGTGAAGAAAGAGTATTTTAACCGTCAATTAATATCTTCATTTTGATTAACTAGTGGACAAATCATATCTATATATATCAAAGATACATTTGTCGTACAAATTACTTTGTAGTGATATGACATTATGCATTTGTATGATAATTATTTATGGTATATTAGCCTTCCGATCAGTTCAGGTGTTCGGATGTTCAGGATCCTTACTTTTTCTTACTCTCTGCCATCTTGATGTAATTCTCAGTAAACTTGCTTCATATTAAACTAATCAAAATGCAACTAAACTCACTGGTTTCGTACACGTCTATCTAGTAAGTAACAATGTATAAATCTTAATTCAAATTAAAAACGGCAAATAATTATAATTCACATATTCAATACATGGAAAATGTAGGACTCATTGGCTGAATGGTCAGTGTTGAGGCCTTCGGTTCAGAGGGTCCCCGGTTCGATTCCCGGTTGGGTTGGGGATTTTAATCGCCTCTGATTAATTCTTCTGGCCCGGGGACTGGGTGTTTGTATTTGTCCCAACACTTTACTCTTCATATTCACACAACACTCTACACTACCAACCACCACAGAGACACGCAATAGTGATTACATCCCTCCATATAGGGGGTTGGCGTCAGGAAGGGCATCCGGCAGTAATACAGGGTCAAATCCATATGTGCGACAGAGTTCGCACCCGCGACCCCACAGGTGCGGGGAAAAAGCGGTAGAAGAAGACATGGGAAATAACTTCATCAGAAGTATCACTTAACCATACCAACCTTTTTCTGTACATATTTATAGTTACTCCTCTTCACCTTCTGCTTCCCATCCTCTTCCTTTTTGTTTCGTCCATCGATGCTGTCCTGGTTGTGGAGCCACCGCTACATTTCATTCATTGTTACCAGAATGTAGTTTCATTCTGTTCCTGGCGTCGTTAAGTCTTTCAGCATCAAGAGTGCCTGAAATTGTTGTTGCTGGTACTGCTGTGCCCAGTTGTTCTTCGCATCGCAGGTAATGGAAGGCCAAGATTTCTTTTTTTCTACGTGGTACACGGTACTATATTGCTGCTTCTGTAGATCGGTGATAATGTGGGCCTCTGTACCCCAAGATCGTTGGTTTTAATGAGCCAGTGACAATCGGACCTTTCAAGGACTGCAAAGTCTTCATTTTGTACACCATGTAAAAGACCTCTGCTGTCACGTTCCTCCTTTACCCAACATAATTCATTAAAAACTTCAAAATAAATCACCTAATTGAGTCAGATAATAGAGTTGAGCACCAAAATTGTCACGCAGGCAGCCTAAATGCCATGTATTTAAAATTCCCATACACGGTGGTTGAGGCTTTACGGTTTACTATATTAAAAGACTTGCTCGAGACTGAACCCTTGGTCGATCATGAAAAGGTCAGTTAAGACGGCAGTATAAAAATAAATGGCCTACTACTCTTTAAGTTAGGGGCCGAAGGGGTATTATGTGGTCCTGTGGGTTCACTTCTTGCTGGTGGAAGTGTACTAATAAAGCACGGGAAATGCCATTTATTCCTACCAAGTCCGATACATGCATGTCCACGCCGTGGCCTGTGGGTAATGGGTACACTGCGTGTACACAGCTAACTCATGTAAGGGCGAAAAAGCGAATTCCCGACGCTTGAAACTGGGAATCCACCAGCTAAGGGAGAAAACCCCGAAAGAAAACATCGGCCCTCCAGGATTGCTAGGGGTTGACGATGGGCTGACAACCCGATATGTAAAAACTCTCGGTACGAAATCTGAAGAAGAAATAACCTGCCTGACTTTACGACGACCTCGCAAACGGGTAATCAGGAATTGTAGGAGCTCTGCACTTAACAGGAAAGAATGAGGAAAACGTCTTCAGAAGGTCAAGGTCCACAAATGGCTGTCGCGTCAATGATGATGATGATGATGATGATGATGATGATGATGATGATGATGATGATGATGACTCTTCAACTTACGGTATTTTGTCATTTTTAAACTGCACTTCAAAACATATTGGGCTTACAAAATTTAACAGTAATCTGCTGCACTGAAAAATATGTGAATATGGAACAATAGTGTAAATAGTGCATTACGTGATACCAACGTGATTGTCTGTCATGATACGAAATGTTAGTTCTAAATCATACTCTTTCACTTCACAATACAATGATTAATTTATTCATTAAAATCAACTTTTCAAACTATAGATTTTATCATCCATTCAACTCTTAACATTAGCAATAAAATTAACTCTACATATAATATAAAACTGAATTTAGTTAAAGTAGTCCCTAAGCCAGGGATGTCGTCGCCATAAGACCTACCTGTGTCGGTGCGACGTAAAGCCCCTAGCAAAAAAAAAATCCAGAGATGGTGAACCTATGACACGCGTGCCTCTGATCAACACACGAACACGACTTCTATGGCACGCCGTACAACATACATGTTTTCATGTTTTTAACATGTAATAAATAGGTCGAAAATCTACCTTCACAGTATATTTTAACATTACGCTATAGTAAAGAAGTATGCCACAATTCTATGGTCATAATTTTTACAAAAAAATATTTCTATAAATGTTATTAAGTTTAAAACTAAAATATATCATTCTTAAAATTTACCTGTTTTTGTATTGAAATTTTCAGTGATGTTTGCAAAATAAAATCATTAAAACATTCAGCTGAATGGATTTGTATATGATCTATATTTATCTCTAATACCTGAACGAAGTCCAATGAGGGGGCTTCATGATGATTTAAAAGGAAAACAACTGATGGCACATTGGACAGTAAAATGTAAATAAACAAGACCTTAATTGACACGCTAGTTGGGAAAGGTTTGCCATCCTTGCTCTAATGGATGTCTGCCTTTTTTTTGTAACCTATGACTTTTTGGAGATGGTCTCGCCTTTTAATCATCAGCATACAGTCTATATAAGACGATTCTCTTTGCTGTTCAACAACCGTGGAAAACTAGAAGTGGTTCACCGAGTCGGCCGGTTGATCAGAGGCAGGTTAAGAGGGTGTTTATTTTATATACCTTTTATCTTAATAATAATAATAATAATAACAATAATAATAATAATAATAATAATAATAATAAGACTCCGTGGCTCAGGTGGCAGCGCGCCGGCGTCTCACCGCTGGGTTCCGTGGTTCAAATCCCGGTCACTCCATGTGAGATTTGTGCTGGGCAAAACGGAGGCGGGATAGGTTTTTCTCCGGGTACTCCGGTTTTCCCTGTCCTCTTTCATTCCAGCAACACTCTCCATTCTCATTTCATAGCATCTATCAGTCATTAATAAATCACTTTGGGAGTGGCGACCCCATCGTACTAATAGGCTATATCTGCTTCATTCATTCCATCTCTGACCCGGTCAATGACTGAAAAACAGGTTGTAGGTTTTCATTTTCATTTTCATGGCTTGTATTGCTCGGAGTGTCCGAAGATAAGTTGGGCTCGTCAGATGCAGGTTTTTTGATTTGACGCCCGTAGGCGTATGATCAACTCTTTAACGCTCATATCCCCGGTTCACGTTGTTTCTGACCATCCTCTATAATCAGAGAAGAGTGATATCGTGTTTTGCAAGAAACCACTCAAAGGAAGACTGATGAAAAGAGGAGCCACTATAGAAAGCGAACTTCTAGGTTGGGTAACCTTAAAATGCGATTTGATTGTTACTTCCAGTGAACTATTCAGCGCCACTGGATCTAAGGACCTGATTGCTGTGAGCATTGCCAATCTTCTTAGAAGAGACAGCAATTGGAGAAGTTGAGGGGTAAGCGCAATTTTATCTTGGTGGACCTGTTAAATTGGGAACAGTGTTTGGGATGAACATGGGCCTGCAAGCAGAGCGAGAAGCTCAGGAAATTAAGAATCGCCTGGCTGAAGGTTAGTCTATTTTCATGAGAAGCGGCGCGGAGCGGTCAATGTCATTGTCTCTACTATTCTTTCGTCTTACGCACTAAACATTCTTGTCAACGATGTAGCAACGAGGCGACTAATCTTGGCATAGTGAATGTGATACTTGTGAAATAACCGAGTGTGGGATGTTGTCAACTCGCTTAACCTTGGAGCCGGACGCACGATTTGTTTGTTCAGCTTCGCCGTTGAAGGCAGTTAGCGAGGACGAGCCCTACTAGCTAAAGTTAAGACGTGTGTAATGATGGTTGCTGGACACGACAAATTTATGCCATTTGTCAAACACATTTAATGTACTGCGGGCGTGTCGCTTAACTTGCATCATCTTTATTTTCGGTTCCACTTCCACACTGGGGTACGAGAACTCAATACTTTGGCCATACATCAGAACGATAGGTCCCGGTGCATTTAGAAATAATTTAATTATTGTTTTACTCTCGAAATATGCACTGCCATTCATAAATTTCTGGGAACTGCAGGGTAATTGTAACAATCGACATTTTCACAGGACGTTTTGTTATGCAGTGCTGAAGAAATTATGCTTGTCCAGACATCGAATAATAATGTTTCAAACCCAGCTTGTAGTTTTACGTTACTGTTGATGACGTGACCGTAGTCATGAATTCTCCAAAATTACAAACCACGCGAATATGTCTTTTAATTTCAAAAGTCCAGCATGCCTTGGCCAATCTCCGAACCACTGCAAACTTGGTGAGAAGCCAATGACGATACCACTCAGTTATAACGCCCCTTACCAAGTATTACGGCCACATGCCGTTCCTGATGTCAACCCACTGCGGAGGGATGTGTTATATGGACATAGGTCCAGAAACGCTTTATTTCCATTTCTCCAACTCTCCATAGCATATTATCACAGGAAATACACAGGAACAGAACCTACCAGCATCCCGGATGAAACTACTCTTTCCCACATTAAATGTTCAAAATTCCCTCTGTTGGCATTGAAAGATGCATCAAACCGCCGTAACAGTTAACCACGGTACACGCATGCACAGAAATGGTGTCCCGATATAAAGTATGGCGTCCCCCACCTCCTCTCTTAACGCATTGTTGCAAGTAGACATACCACTGCAAGACTGTTGTGATTGAAATTGGCACAGTAGTGGATGCATAGCAGTGGGGCGGTGTTGATTGTTTATGTCGGGACACCATTTCTGTGCATGCGTGTACAAGATGCAAAGACTCTTCGTGCCCGTTGTAGAAAAGGAGTTCTAAAGTGGAAATATAGCGTCGTCGGACCCATGTTCATTCAATGTATTTCGTTCTTCTACGCGTGAGGAATATGTCCTGGAAGTATGCCCGCACTTTGTTGCTACACCATGTATAACCTGCCTTTTTTCTAGAACATACCCACTCTCATTTTACCATGAGGAGTACACGTGAATTAATAAGATTCATTTTACATCTCTGGGTTATGAGCCGTTGAAACACTGTGAGAGGAGAAGTTAAAACGGTTTGCTTACGACACGAAATTTAGAGATGCGTTCTCTCAACTTGTACAAAGGTAGGACAGAGTACAGACGAGCTCCTTTAATCTTGTTGATGTTTCGTGCAGGAGTAAAGTTCATCGTTTATGAGGGATATAGCCTACTTCACTAGTCTGAGTGTAGCAAAGTAGACAGTAGTGGACCTTTCTCCCTATGTTTCGTAGTCTTTCTGCCATATGTAACCCCAACCTTCATGACACTACAGCTCCTGAAGGGCCTTGGGCTACCAAGGACCGCTGCTCAGCCCGAAGGCCTGCAGATTACGAGGTATCGTGTAGTCTACACGACGAATCTTCTCGGCCGTTATTCTTGGCTTTCTAGACCGAGGCCGCTATCTCACCGTCAGATAGCTCCTCAAATCTAATCACGTAGGCTGAGTGGACTTCGAATCAGCCCTCAGATCCAGGTAAAAATTCCTATCCTGGCCAGAAATCGAACCTGGAGCCTGCGGATAAGAGGCAGGCACGCTACACATACACCGCGGGGCCGGCTCTTCCATAGATACTTCTATACTAATATATAAAGAGAGACTGTGAGTTTGTATGTTACGGGTAATTCCCGAATCTACTGGACCGATTTTTAAATGTATTTCACCATTTGGAAGATTACAGAGTTCGGAAGTTGACCTATTAATTGCCTAAAAAGGACCTATAAAAAGACAAAAATATAAAAAACGACCTAAAAACTTGGAAAAGGGACGTAAAAATGCGATCCAAATTAATTCATAATTTTAGTTTTAATGACATACCTAGTGAGGACATATAATGTTTAAAAAGGCAAAATTCCGTTGGTATCCAACATACAGTGCACAAATGTATGAGTGAAATACTTCTTTTATCAGACATTATACATATATAGATTAACATAATTAAAGAAAGGAATTCCGTGTTTGTTAACAAAGTACTTGCAGAATTTAGAATGAAATATTTTTTCGACCTAAAATAAATTAAGCGAACCTGCAGTGGACATCCTGGAGAAAGAGATTGAAATTAGTATAACTGGAATCATATTTGGCTTAACCACACTAGGGTTACATAAAATTGGAATTCGAAAACCCTACCTCAGTTGGCTTTGCAGTATATCGCAATAGTCATCTCCAGGTTCTTAGGTTTAAAGGTTCGTCGGTTTAGAGACAGTACGTTGCGAAACATCGAGAAACTTCTCACCACATCAACGGATGTTAATAGCTTATACTGGAAGCAAACATCTAACTCTTCAAAAACACATCAAAATTTTCTCCCTCCAATATTTCACTCATTTCATTTTCTCTCTTGTAAGACATGGTTTAAATATATATATTTACTAGAGAAAAGGTGATTAAGAGGTAATGGATGAACTAATGATTCGAATTGAGAATAGGTAGTAAAAATGTACTCGGAAGAAGGTCAAGTTGCGAAAAACGCCATTAAGACCTAATAAATGCTAAAAAAGAGGGACCAATCACCCATAAAACGCCGAAAAAGACAAAAAAGGACAAATAAAATCCACCATTTTCTGGCCTTCAGTGACCCAGAATGAATATACATGGCCTCGTCTTCGGACATTCCAGAAAAATAGTATTTTTTCTTAACTTCCGAGCCTCAAAATAAGAGTTCCAAGTAACATAGGCTATGTATTATCTCGGAACATCAAAGAGTTCCCGCGAGAAGGAAAGAATGGCAGCAACAAAAATCTGAATGTTCCAATGTTTGCCAGTCTGTGTGTTTTTCACGTCAAAACTACTCGACTGATGGAGCACAAATTTAGCAAACTTATAGCTGATACTTTTGGTTAACATACAAACTACTTACTAACATGCCATCTTTTAAGTCTGTTATGTAACGAAAGAGAATGTGAAACAAGCCAGGGGATCCTTAAAATTGAATACGCTGCCGAAACGGTTAGTCCTATTAAATAATGGATTCCGTGATTGTACTCAAAATTCGATTTTCCAAGAAAAATTTGTAAACATCACCCTCATAACTCTAACAAAATTCTAGGAAAGGATGCTTTCCTGTGTTTTACTATCACACTATATTTTAAGCGGACCATGTGCGCCTCCGTAGCGTAATGGTTTGCACTATTAACTGCAGTCCTAGGGGGGCTCGGGTTCGATTCCCGGTACTGCCGGAGACTTAGGAATGGCAGGAGGGTTGGTGTGTGGTTAAATACGTACATGCATCTCACCTTCATTGGGGTGTGCCTGAAAAGAGCTGCACCATCACAGGACAAGGACACGAGTTTACTTTACTTTAGCGGGCCATGTAGCGAAAGAGAAGTCAGAGGAAAACATATGCATGGGGACCTGAAAAGTGAAGAAGCTGCCTGAATGGATCTCATATTAATCTTTAAAGTAGAGTAGGTGTACTTAAAATTTGATTTCCAAGAAAAAATGAATGTATAAATTCTCTTCGTAACTCTAATAATTTTCGAGAAGATAATGTTTTTTCTAAATTTTGGTGTACACTGATAATCCAGAATATTATGACCACCTAGCTACTATCGATATAAACCCGCCAGGCGATAGCAGCTTCACCTGACGATGACTGCTAGACAGACACACGCACGGTGCATGTAGTATTAGTGAGCGTGCTGTCCGTGTGTAGAATGGGGAAGGCGCGTGATCTATCTGAGTAAGACCGAGGGCATATTTTGACGGCCCGAAGGCTCGGCACGAGAATTTCGGAAACTGCACAACTTGTCGGTTTTTCAAGGAGTGCTGTGGTGAGCGTCTTCAACAAGCGGCGAAACCAAGGTGAAACCACGTCCAAACGTCGAGGGGTTGGGCGGTCACCCCTCATTACAGATGTCGGACTGTGTAGGCTGGGCAGACTGGTAAAACAGGACAGGCGGCGAATTGTGTCGGAACTAACATCAGATTTTAATGCTGGGCAGAGTACAAGTGTGTCTGAACGAACACACATTGCACCGAACACTCCTAAGGGTGAACCTCCGCAGCCGGCGACACATGCATGTGCCAATGTTAACACCACGACATCGGCAACTACGACTGAAATTGGCACATGGCCATCGTCATTGGACGTTGGCGCAGTGGGAGAGAGTAGCACGGTCTGATGAATTCAGATACATTCTTCATCATGCCGATAGGAGGGTGCGAATCCGTCGTCTTCCGGGGGAAGAGCTCCTTGACACCTGTACTGCGGGACGGAGATAAGCTGGCGGCGGCTAAATAATTATGCTCTGGGGAACATTCACGTGGGCATTTAGGAAAGGTTATTCCACTGAAGCTCAACTTGTAGGATTCCAGCAAGATATAGCAGATATCTTGGATTCAGGAGGTCATATGGACTGTATCGCGATTGACCTGTCTAAAGCATTTGATAGGGTGGATCATGGGAGACTACTGGCAAAAATGAGTGCAATTGGACTAGACAAAAGAGTGACTGAATGGGTTGCTATATTTCTAGAAAATAGATCTCAGAGAATTAGAGTAGGTGAAGCTTTATCTGACCCTGTAATAATTAAGAGGGGAATTCCTCAAGGCAGTATTATCGGACCTTTATGTTTTCTTATATATATAAATGATATGAGTAAAGGAGTGGAATCGGAGGTAAGGCTTTTTGCGGATGATGTTATTCTCTATAGAGTGATAAATAAGTTACAAGATTGTGAGCAACTGCAATGTGACCTCGAAAATGTTGTGAGATGGACAGCAGGCAATGGTATGTTGATAAACGGGGTTAAAAGTCAGGTTGTGAGTTTTACAAGTAGGAAAAGTCCTCTCAGTTTTAATTACTGCGTTGATGGGGTGAAAGTTCCTTTTGGGGATCATTGTAAGTATCTAGGTGTTAATATAAGGAAAGATCTTCATTGGGGTAATCACATAAATGGGATTGTAAATAAAGGGTACAGATCTCTGCACATGGTTATGAGGGTGTTTAGGGGTTGTAGTAAGGATGTAAAGGAGAGGGCATATAAGTCTCTGGTAAGACCCCAACTAGAGTATGGTTCCAGTGTATGGGACCCTCACCAGGATTACCTGATTCAAGAACTGGAAAAAATCCAAAGAAAAGCAGCCCGATTTGTTCTGGGTGATTTCCGACAAAAGAGTAGCGTTACAAAAATGTTGCAATGTTTGGGTTGGGAAGAATTGAGAGAAAGAAGAAGAGCTGCTCGACTAAGTGGTATGTTCCGGGCTGTCAGCGGAGAGATGGCGTGGAATGACATTAGTAGACGAATAAGTTTGAATGGCGTTTATAAAAGTAGGAAAGATCACAATATGAAGATAAAGTTGGAATTCAAGAGGACAAACTGGGGCAAATATTCATTTATAGGAAGGGGAGTTAGGGATTGGAATAACTTACCAAGAGAGATGTTCAATAAATTTCCAATTTCTTTGAAATCATTTAGGAAAAGGCTAGGAAAATAACAAATAGGGAATCTGCCACCTGGGCGACTGCCCTAAATGCAGATCAGTATTGATTGATTGATGGTTCCAGTGGAGCTGGTGCAAAGCACCATGACGTCCGAGAAGTATCGTACACTGGTTGCAGACCACGTTCACCCCTTCATGACGATCATGTTTCCCAACGGCAGTGGCGATTTTCAACAACATAATGCGCCATGTCACAGGGCTAGAAGTATGATGGAGTTGCAATTGATGTGCTGGCCTCCCAACTCGCCATATCTTAACCCGATCGAGCACATCTGGGATGTGATTGAACGTGGCGTCAGAGCTCATCGCCCCCCCCCCCTCTCTGGAAAATACGGGAATTATATTACTTGTGTGTGCAGATGTGGTGCCAAATCCATCCAGCGACCTACCAAGGCCTCATTGCGTCCATGACAAGACGCTTTTATCCGTGCCAAAAGTGGACATAACGGCTATTAGGTAGGTGGTCATAACGTTCTGGCTGATCAGTGTATATTTTCAGTTCGTTCATATGTAACAGTAATCTCAAGAAACTACCGGAGTGATTTTGAAATTTCTTTCACTCTTTGAAAGAAAGCAACATTTCGGGTAACATAAACTATGTCTCATCCTGGAATATCAAAGGGTTCCGTAATAACCTTCACTGAAGGAAAAGGCAGCCATTATAAATTTGAAAGTTTTTATGTTGGCCTGTTTGTGCTTACTCACGTAACAAAAATAACTAATTGAGCTCAAATTTGGCAAGCTTATAGCTTCGGTTAACTCATAGGCTACCTACTATCAGGCTACCTTAACTGGGCTACATAGCGAAAGAAAATGTGAAGCAAGTCATCTGGGACCCTTGAAACTGAATAAGCTGCCTGAACGGTTAGTCGTATTGAATAATTTTGCAGATCATGTGTACTTAAGATTCGATTTGCAGAACAACTCTGTTTAAATTTTCTTCGTAACTCTAATATAAGATACTTTTTAGGGTTGGAGAGTGATGTCCGTACTTTGAAAGAATAAAATAAGCTACAAAATATCGGAAGCTGCACCATTTAATTCGAGAAAAGTTACACATTCGTGTGTGAATTACGACACCCACTCACGTCCATGTCTCTTTTCTACATTTCGCAGTAACCAACTAAAAAACCATATAGGACTGACCCGGCTTCAATTTGAGGACCGCACACTAGCGCCGCATGTGAAACTGTCTTATTTTGAATGCCTGTAATTGGCAAGGAACATGAATAGATTAAACAAATAACAAAACAAAAACAGAAACAGAGTCGGGCAGCAGTCACGGCAAGGAGGTTCACTGCAACATACTGCACTATACGAGAGAGATCGATTTACCCCTCACTCAGCCACAGATCGCATACGTGTTTAAAAATCTTCTGTCATGTTGGTGTTCTGTCAATTGGCAGATCCTTTAAGACTTTCAGAAAACCACAGATACATTCTTTCTGAGGATATAAAAAGGCAGGTGGAAAACGAGTGTTTGCCACTGCTAACTCGATTGTGACTGCCAGTAGCCAAGGGGGCCTGCAGTTGCAGTGAAAACTCCCTAATCGGTCTTCGTATGAGAAACGACCTCCCCTTCGTATTTATTAGGTAACGCTAAAAGCCATCCAATTTCATAAAATCCGTCTTACAACGAGTACACTGCTTCTCTTAGAATTCAGTAGCGAAACAGGGGTACATCAGCCAGTTATTCAACAAACTTTCTACAAGTGAAATAATATATTTCATACTCCGAATTTCCCCTTACTTCATTCTTGTCAGATTAGCGCTTCTTTAAAAATGTGTACAGGTATTGATATCGTGGAGAGAATAGTTGTTGTATACAAGGAACTTGGTATACAAGGCACAACATAAGAGTTTATTGCTTCAACACATTTATACAATATGTACATGGAATAGAATGAAACTTTTCTTGAAGCTTGTTAAGTTGCACACGTTTAATGTTAATATAAGGTAGTAGGCTGAGGGCCTGAGTATTATTTACATAGGTATAGATTGAGAGTCCTATATACATTTAATCTTGCCTTGATGAGACAGTCTGTTCAAATGAGAGAATGTTCTTCATAGTCGAAAACTATCGGTCATGTATAATAACAAGTGGAACTTGTAGAGAGAGTTTGTACTAGCAGAATGCTAACAGGAGGCGTATAACTTGCAAGGAACTTGCGTCTAATGACCATATATAGCAGAATGCTATGATTGGAGTCGGAGCACTGTAGGGGACTTGAGTGAGTAGCAGAATGCTTGGATGGGTGCTCGACGTGGCTACGGGCTGCAGCATGAATGGGGCAATGTCCAGAGGTGAAATCTCACGGCCAGGAATCAGTCCATCTATTCAGAACACATTTTTAAGAGGGTACCTCCGTGTCTGACTTGCGGTGTAGCCTGGTCGTTGGACACTGTAGGAGTCCTGGAGAGGCGAGAAACGTTGCTCCTTTTATAGCGCTGGCTGACGTCACCGACGATCACGTCAGCGCACTGCAGTCTGCCTCGTGGTCTCTGGAAACATCCATATGTCGGGCGGGCTGCGGAGATTGTAGGCGCGGAGGACACACACAACAATAATAATAATAGCTTTCGAAACGACCCGATTGTCGAAAAATGGACATATTTATTTCCTTTAGTATGATTATTATTGTTATTATTCGTTACATTTTGTGATATGTGTTATGTTTGTTTGCGGTTCAATGTGTAATACTATATTTTCTAGCTGCTGTAGGTATCTAACTTAAACCTTATTGTTGTGTTTTGTTTTCTATTGTAAGCCGTACCACTTAATCTGTGAATTAATTCGTTCTACTGAGAGGATGCTAATCTTTGTTCTCTTATTTTGTGTTGCAGGTGAGTTACAAAATTACGCCTCCAACTGGGTGATTGCCAATTGCTATTGGGTGAGTGAGAGTTATATAAAACTTTTCGAAACGTCTGGGTCCGTGGCTAACTGGTTAGCATGTTGGCCTTTGATTCAAGGGATCCTGAGCTCGACCCTCGGTCGAGTCGGGATGATAACCTTCATTGATTATTTCTCCGCCGGATGCTTGTGCCGTCTTCTTTATCATATTTCATCGTAGGTGCGGCCTCGTCCTCACAGAAACGTAGGTCACCTAGGGTGTCGACTCGAAAGACCTGCGCCAGACCTCTCCGGGAACCGCACACTATAATTATTATTATTATTATCTACATAAATGTAATCGTAACGACCGTGTGTCTGTAGATTAACTGTTTTGGCGTTTCAGGTGTAATAATGACCATATGCGTATTTGTTAGCTTTGGTGTCTGTCTGTCTGTCTGTCTGTCTGTCTGTCTGTCTGTCTGTCTGTCTGTCTGTCTGTCTGTCTGTCTGTCTGTCTGTCTGTCTGTCTGTCTGTCTGTCTGTCTGTCTGTCTGTCTGTCTGTCTGTCTGTCTGTCTGTCTGTCTGTCTGTCTGTCTGTAACTTGAAACCTACTGGATAATATCCAGAAATATACTGTAATTCTACCAAACTTCATATTTATAATCCACCTGTCCTTGGGTAGGTTTTAGGGCCAATATTGTTTCTAAATCTCTGAACTGAAAGGGGGTTTATACAAAACCGAAACCGTGATTTTACACTCCACAAAATATACACTCCCAAACTTAATCTACCTGCCTTAATGGAAATCAGTTTCTAAACCTTTTTGCTCATGTGAATTATTTCGATACGAGGATTAATAAGGGAGATATCATTAACGGACCGTTCTTCGGTACAAGTCCCACCGGATTTAACTCAAGAGCGGGTGCGTATAAAGCGCATTTCTTATAACTTGGGAAACTACTGAAGATATTTAAACCAAACTGTATATTTAGCATCCACCTGTCCAAAGGTAGATTTTAAGGTCCGTACCATTTCAAATTACTAGAATGGACTGGGGGTTTACAGGTAACCGAAACAGTGATTTTACTCTACACAAGACCAACCTGATTGGAAATTGACCAACCTTGATGGAAATCCATTTCTAAAACTTTTTCTCATGTGCATTTTTCTACAGGAAGATATCATGAACGGTCGGGTTTTCATTCTAAGTCCTGAGGACACAGCCCAAAAGGTGTTCTACGTGGAGCAGATTCCTTATCTATTTATATAAATAAAATCGTAACGACCATGTGTCTGTGCATTGACTATTTTGGCGAAATTTTCGCACAGCTACTCGTTTAAAAGGTAATAATGAGTATCTGAAAAAAAAATTAGTTCTAGTTTCCTGAAAGTCGTAAATTTTACCCCCGTCGCCCAAAACCAAGATTGCGACACAATCTACCAGGGGAGCTAGAAAAATCTAATTAGGCAAAATTATACGTTTTAGCCTGTAACCGACGGAAAACTTCCAAGATATTTAAATTTTTCACTTTTTATCCCCGAAGAATATCGAAATATGGTGGCAATTTTATTGACGGTGCAGACCTTCGTTTCGATGCATTTCGCGGCTCAACTGTAAGTCCTGTCACAAAACGGATGGCACAAACTCAGTTCAATTTGGAGTGATCTACAACTTTGGTCCTATGACGTTTAGCCCTATCTCAATTCCTTATATGTCAGATTTGTCTCTATTTCTAGAATATACATACATTTTGCTCTTTGTACGCGTATAATTCGTACTCCGAATCACTTATACGACAGATGGAATCATCTAATTCTACACTATCCATACGAGAGCCAAATTCTATGTTTGTAGCTCTCACACTACTACCCAAAGGTAATGCACTGTGAGAAAACCTTACCCAGATTTCACACAATTCAATACCAGCCATTTAGACCGCTAAATGAGGCGTCTAGTGGTGCAGTACGTTTGTCGATATGATGTATCATTTAGTAGCAGTTAATCCGTAAATGAAACTTTGCAATATTGTAAACATGGAATCGATCAAACCTTTACCTTGCACTGCTGTACGGAGATGACTTTGCTAAAGAAACTTTTCTTCAACATTAAATGATCTTTGGGAGCACCAGTTCAATTTTTGTATGCTCTAGTACAGGGCCCCTCAGAGTGCATGTACCTGTGCATACACTGTGCACGGTGCAAAAGACGACTTCGCTTGGTTGACCAGAGTGCACACCCCCACTCGTCGATATGGAGCAACAGCGCTGTCTCTCTCTTTCGCCACGCCTGTCTCGCTCGCTCCGTCTGTCTCCCGCTTCCTCACTTGCACCGTAGCGCTCCAAATCCGAGCCGAGTTGAGCCGATCTTAGCCGAGTAGCCCAAAGACGAAGCGTTGGTCCGAGCCGAGCCGAATGGGACCGATGAACTGTACACAGGAACTCTGTGACTCAATTTGCACGCGTGAGATTTTGGGAGTTTGAGAGGCCCTGCTGTAGTATACCGTGAAAAGGGTAGGGTATATTTTTATCAAACTTGGCGTATATTTTACAAGTTTATTATTTTAGACGCTGGGTTGATTGTCTTCACGATATTCAGAAGAAAAAATAGGTAAGATGGATTTGAAATTATTTATTGTTGATGTTTTAAAACGGTCTGTTTATGTTAGAAATGTTTCGTACAAAACTTACCTAAAATATCTTTTTTGAACATTTTATTTCATGGATGCTTTTTTGAAAGAGCCAAACTTAATGAGGACATTCACTAATTCAAATTATTATAGTAAAGTCCCTCAAAGGCTGTCTGCAATGACATTGGCATGTAGTCATGGGGATAGTGGTGGTTGTAGTCCTGATCTTCTTTGTAAGGTTCATAACCACGTGATCACCTTCTCCTCCGTGTATCACTGGTAGAGTGTCGACCTCCAGATCCCGCAATTGCGGATCAGAGTTGGTCGAATTTTTGAAAGGCGGAAACATTCCAATCGGCACCACATGTCGTACGATGTCGGCATTAAAAGAACTTTGGTGACACGTTTGGTGTTTACCCGACAAATGAGTTAAAATTCGGCCATAGATAGCTCAACGGCGTTCCGTTTCTCTGCTATCTGGTAGAATAAAACGGAATGACAAAATTGACACGTAGGCATCCTAAATGCCGTCATATGTAAATGCCCGCATGACCATATTATTATTATTATTATTATTATTATTATTATTATTATTATTATTATTATTTGCCCCTTTTGATGAAGAACGTAATGCAGATTACTTTCGAAATGAGAAGAAACTTATGAAGGAACGTGTACTCCATGAATGAAGGAAAATGAATATTGTGAGGAACACCATTGGTCTGCGTTGCCTGTGATTAGTGTTCGGCTCCATGGCTAAATGATTAGCTCGCTGGCCTTTGGTCACAGGGGTCCCGGGTTCGAATCCCGGCAGGGTCAGGCATTTTAACCATCGTTGGTTAATTTCACTGGCACAGGGGCTGGGTGTATGTGTTGTCTTCGTCATCATTACATCCTCAATACGACGCGCAGGTTGCCTACGGGAGTCAAATCAAATGACCTGCTCCTGGCGTGCCGAACATCTCTTCGGACACGCCCGGCACTAAAAGCCATATGCCATTTCATTTACCTGTGATTAGTACCACCATGCGAGGAACACCATGAGTCTACGTTACCTGTAATTAGTAACACCATAGTCCTGCTTTACCAGTGTACAGTATGAGGGGCTGGTGACATGGATTTTGAACCCCTTTGGACTACAAGCATCATCTCAGAATATGAGGCATTGTGAATTGGATCCACTGATTGGTTTCGATTCATGGTCATTTTTTCATCATCATTTGTTTTAGATTCTAGTCGGCGGATACATTTTGATGTTTTAATTATAGTGTTATTTCGTTGCACTTCGTTCCATTAGGAGCCTTACTGTTTGGTCCCTTTAAACAACGAACATAATCGGAAAATGAATATTGAAAGAGAGGTGGGGTGTGCATTCTCTGGACCCCGGATACTCCAATAACACAGAGCCGGAAGGACACAAAATATGTTGGCCTACATCTTACAATGTCATTTGGCCCTACAGGTTATCAACTGCTCCAATTGTACAAAAAACTAATGATCAATGGCAGATACAACAGCCAGTCATGTGCTAAAACTACAAAAACATCTAGGTTGTAATCCCATTCATTCTTAAAATAATCAATCACCGGGTGAGTTGGCCGTGCATTCAGGAGCGTGCAGCTGTGAGCTCGCATCTCCGAGATAGTGGGTTCGAACCCCACTGTCGGCAGCCCTGAAGATGGTATTCCATGGTTTCCCATTTTCACACCAGGCAAATACTAGGGCTGTACCTTAATTAAGGCCACGTCCGCTTCCTTCCCATTCCTAGGCCTTTCCTGTCCCATTGTCGCCATAAGACCCATCTGTGTCAGTACGACGTAAAGCAAATCGCAAAACAATCAATCAATCAATCACTACTAATCTGCAATTAGGGCAGCCGCCCAGGTGGCAGATTCGCTATCTATTGTTTTCCTCGCCTTTTCTTAAATGATTGCAACGAAATTGAAAATTTATTGAACATCTCCCTTGGTAATTTTTTCCAATCTCTAACTCCCCTTCCTATAAACAAATATTTGCCCCAAATCGTCCTCTTGAATTCCAATTTTATATTGTGATATTTCCTACTTTTTAAGGCACCACTCAAACTTACTGGTGTACTAATATCATTCCACACTATCTCTCATAGCTCGGAACATACCACTTAGTCGAACATCTAGTCTCCTTTCTCCCTATTCTTCCCAGCCCAAACTTTGAAACATTTTTGTAATGCCACTCTGTTGTCGAAAATCACTCAGAATAAATTGAGCTGCTTTTCAGTCGTGCATATATTGCTCTATTTAACAAGATACTTATTAGATCTGCATGTTCACAGCAATCTGCTGAATCATACCGATTTTGATCTTCAAACTATGAGCAATTATATAATTCAGAGCTATTAACGTAGATATGAACAAAGCTTTGCCACGGTGTACGCGAATGATATTAAATCTTAAATGAAAGAAAATTCAGCGGACTGAAATAATTTGTACCTCTGTAAGATATTATATTTTGCTGTTCATTTGTGTCACAGTCTCTCCCTTTACCTAGCAATACATGCGTATTATGAGTTATTTCTATATTGACGGTCCCGTTTCCTTAAGAGCAAATAGGAATTATAATGAAATACTCCCTGAAGTGATAAATGAATACGTTCATTATAATGCCATGTTATTCAGAAATTTCTTGCCGATATGCAAAGAGGTTACAGTTACGATCCTTTGGCCAGAATGTAGAAAAAGTAACAAAAAATAAAAACATTCACTTACTAAGGTCAAAGGTTCACTGATGGTGGTAAATGCCTGCGGACCGGACGAGTTGGCCGTGCGCAGCTGTGAGCTTGCATCCGGTTTCAAATCCCACCGTCGGCAGTCCTGAATATGGTTTTCCGTGGTTTCCCAATTTTAAACCAGGCAAGTGCTGGGGCTGTACCTTAATTAAGGCCACGGCCGCTTCCTTCCCACTCCTAGCCCTTTCCTATCCCATCGTCGCCATAAGACCTATCTGTGTCCGTGTGACGTAAAGCCACTAGCAAAAAAAATGCGCTGCGGAAGTTAACATGCTGCACAAACCAAGGCTTCATTTATTCAGGAACACACACTACATTGCAACAATAAGTAAAGTCTGCACGCTCGAGATAGACCAGTATAAGAATTTGTATGAACTGCTCAATCAATCAGTCAATCAATCAATCAATCAATCAATCAATCAATCAATCAATCGCTACTGATCTGCAGTTAGGGCAGTCTCCCAGGTGCCAGATTCCCTATCTGTTGTTTTCCTAGCATTTTCGTAAATTATCGCAAAGAAGCTGGAAAATTATTGAACATTTCCCTTGGTAAGTTATTCCAATCCCTAACTTCCCTTCCTATATATAAATGAATATTTGCCCCAATTTGTCCTCTTGAATTCCAACTTTATCCTCATATTGTGATCTTTCCTACTTTTAAAGACACCACTCAAACTTATTCGTCTACTAATGTCATTCCAAGCCATCTCTCCGCTGACAGCTCGGAACATACCACTTAGTCGAGCAGCTCGTCTTCATCTCTCAATTCTTCCCAGCCCAAACTTTGCAACATTTTTGTAACGCTACTCTTTTGTCGGAAATCACCCAGAACAAATCGAGCTGCTTTTCTTTGGATTTTTTTCCAGTTCTTGAATCAAGTAATCCTGGTGGGGGTCCCATACACTGGAACCATACTCTAGTTGGGGTCTTACCAGAGACGTATATGCCCTCTCCTTTACATCCTTACCACAACCCCTAAATACGCTCATAACCATGTGCACAGATCTGTACCCTTTATTAATAATCGTATTTATGTGATCACCCCAATGAAGGTATTTTCTTATATTAACACCTAGGTACTTACAATTATCTCCAAAAGGAACTTTCACCCCATCAACGCAGTAATTAAAAATGAGAGGACTTTTCCTATTTGTGAAACTCACAACCTGACTTTTAACCCCGTTTATCATCATACCATTGCCGACCGTCCATCTCACAACACTATCCAGGTCACCCGGCAGCCGCTCACAATTTTGTTTTATTGCTCTGTACAGAATAACGTCATCTGCAAACAGCCTTATCTCTGATTGCACTACTACTGCTACATTGTATGTCTCTGAAACCTGGACATCGTCTACCCGGAAGCATTTGAAATGTGGTTCTTTCGTTGGATAATGAAAGTACCCTGGAATAATAATACCTCTAACTCCAAGGCTCATGGCATATCAGAGGAGTTCTTTAATACACCTTAACTGAATGAGCTTGCATTCGGGAGTCGGTAGGTTCGAACCCCACTGTCGACAGCCGTGAAGATGTTTTTTCGTGGTTTCCCATTTTCGCAATGCCAGGACTGTACCGTAATTGAGGCCATGGTCGCTTACCTCTCAGTCCTAGCCCTGTACTATCCCATCGTTACCATAAGGCTTGTCGTATTGGTGTGACGCAAAACAAGTAGGAAATAGCAATTAATACACAACCTACGTAAGTTGCATTTGTCCTGGTGGGGACATGCGATGCGCCATTCACAATTTATACATGCAATAACAGACGGTTTGGGCCGTGCAGTTTTGAGGTTGCATTCGGGAAATAGCGGGTTCGAATCCCACCGTCCGCAGCGCTGCAGATGGTTTTCTATTGTTTCCCATTTTCATCCCAGTCAAATGCTTAATTAAGACCACAGCATCCCAGTCCTAGCCGTTTCTCATCCTTCCGTCGCCAAAAACCTGCCATGTGTTAGTGCTACGTTAAAACAAGTAGTAAAAAAATGATGGAGAGGGCTACACTGACGACCCTGATACCGCTTCTTCAAACAAATCGTGAATTACGTAGAAGTCGGGAGCTATACGGCAATGAGGACGAGTATGAAGAACCGACGCACATAGAGGAATATCATGACAACTGACCATTCCTAGGATTGTTTACCTGTGATTATGACGTTCTTTCCCTCCGCAATGTTATAGGAGCTTAATTGCAGTGCCGTTTATAAGAGTTTGAGGACGGCTAATGGAGTTACTCATATGTTGTAATACGGGTGTGTTTAGCCAAGGTGGTAAAGACGTACTTGGTGCGACCGGAAGGAAATGGGTTCGATTTCCCATCAGGAAGTCGAAAAATAGAATTAACAAGATTTCCTTTTCCGGAGCGGTACAGGGCCCTGAGGTTCACTCAGCCTACGCCAAAAATGAGTACAAAGTTCATTTATGGGGCAAAGATGACCGGACATTTTTCTAAGTGCCGTGGTTACGAATACCTTTACCTAATGTTACTCCAAGGACCTTCGTGGTCTGTACGGAAATGTCTTTGCGTTTTTGCACACAATATTACGCTCAGTTGAGGTTCGTGTAACACTGTAAAGATGGACGACGAAATCGAAGAGGACAGCAAAGGTGACACAAGTACGCTCTAAAGTGAATGAGGTTGGTTCACAAAGAAACAAGCCGGAGAATATAAAATGAAAACAGCTGAAAGGATCGTAATTTCTTTTCCTGTGGAAGATGGTGCGGTCCCTGTAAGAGCACTGAGGTCCCAAACTAGCCGCTAGAGGGACAGGGGTGCACCAGAAATGCGTTTCCTTACATCGGAAGGAGAGCGGGGTACGAAATTTCATCGAAGAAGGGCAGAAGTGTACGGACAGCACTGCATGTCCGTTGCAAGGGTCAAGGCGAGGTGCAAGCGATCCAGCGAAGGGACGGACGTCGTTGGCCTATGATGCACGGTCTGGAACGCCACACCGCATCACCGATGCCATTGTCCAGCAGGTGGATGCCCTCATTACGTAAGACGGGCGAGTTCCGCAGAAGTCGCAGTCAGCGTCGAAAGTGGTCACGCCGTCATTAAAGACAGATTGAAATTTTGCAACCAAAAAAGTGCGTCCCATGGGTGCCTCACAGTCTTAAACGAGCGCAGGAAGGATATCGAATGAGACGCTCGCTTGAACATCCGCTGCGCTATGCCAAGGAAGGGAATGAGTTCATATCACGAGTGGTCGCTTGAGACGAGACATCGTGTAATCACTTCGAAACCGAGCCAAAACGACAAAGTCTCCAGTGGAAATATGCAGGGTCACCGCCACCCAAAACATCCAAGTTGAGCTAAAGAACTCTGGGAAGCAAACGATTCACCTCGGACGCCGACGTCAAGCGGTACGTTCGGTACTTGTTCACAGCGCAGCCCCAGGAATTTTAAGAGAGTGCCATTCATCACCTTCTGTTGTAACGGGACAAGTGCCTCAATACTTCTGAGATAACGATACAGGTTTTCATTTTTATAGCCTCCGGCTCATTTCTTTTTGATTGGCCTTCATATTATAAAGAAATGCCAAATTCACATCGACAACTGGTAGTTTCCCCTACAAATTGTTAAGTAATTCCTGAACGACTTCATGAACGAACACTCAACATGTTTCGCAGAGCGGATCAGTTACAAATGAACCAATACTTACTGTATAGTATAAAATGGATTTTAAAATAAACTTTCAAGACGCTTTACGGGAGCGAAAGCTGTGTGGACTCAGGATATCTTATTCATAAGTTAGAAGTAACAGACATGAAAGTAGCGAGAATGATTGCTGGTACAAACAGATGGGAACAATGGCAGGAGGTTACTCGGAATGAGGAGATAAATGCTAATTTAGGAATGAATTCGATGGATGAAGCCATAGCATAAACCGGATTCGGTGGTGGGGTCATGTGAGGCGAATGGAGGAGGATAGGTTACCTAGCAGAATAATGGACTCTGTTATGGAGGGTAAGAGAAGTAGAGGGAGACCAAGACGACGATGTTTATTTTTTTTTTTTTTTGCTAGGGGCTTTACGTCGCGCCGACACAGATAGGTCTTATGGCGACGATGGGGTAGGAAAGGCCTAGGAGTTGGAAGGAAGCGGCCGTGGCCTTAATTAAGGTACAGCCCCAGCATTTGCCTGGTGTGAAAATGGGAAACCACGGAAAACCATTTTCAGGGCTGCCGATAGTGGGATTCGAACCTACTATCTCCCGGATGCAAGCTCACAGCCGCGCGCCTCTACGCGCACGGCCAACTCGCCCGGTGCGACGATGTTTAGACTCAGTTTCTAACGATTTAAAGATATGAGGTATAGAATTAAATGAGGCCACAGCACTAGTTGCAAATAGAGGATTGTGACGACGTTTAGTTAATTCACAGAGGCTTGTAGACTGAACGCTGAAAGACATAACAGTATATAATTATAATATATGTATGTATGTATGTATGTATGTATGTATGAATGTATGTATGTATGTATGTGTGTATGTATGTATGTATGTATGTATGTATGTATGTATGTATGTATGTATGTATATTTCAAAACGCTTCCAAATCTTGTGCTGATAGTAGAATGATCATTCCAAGAACTTCTATATAAACGTTGAATTGGTTTATGGACAGGTTGTTTCGAGATTGTAGTGATCGATAACATCAAAACTTGAACTGTACGTATATATTTCTTGGTGTGCACATTGAAGAAAACTAATTTCTTAAGGAAGCCACGTGCGTATACTGTTTTTACGTCTACCAAATGCGCAAAATAGTTATGAATGTAATTTGTGTGCCGACATACTGTGCGCATCTCTCAAATGATATTGAATACTATTATAGAAAACATTTGAACGGCAATATCATAAATATGTATACGTGTAAACCAGCAACAAGACATCCTCTTTAAAGGGGCTGTATGGTGACAGCTGTTAATGGGGCCAGTACTATCGTCACTCCACAAAACTGGTGCTACATTGATTAAAATTCCGTTATACATTGGGGAAACTCATTACGAGCACTGCTCATTCCCTGGCGGGAGTAGGGGAGCGCTATTGGGGATATTGTGGCGCCTTGTCGGTGTACTGAGCCCCACTGACAAGTTCTGGCTTAACCTGCATTTGAATTTTATTTTGCCTACACAGTAATGTATGGTATGGAGCTTTGTATGACGTAGAGCACATTATATAGGGCTGTTACCTGTAAATTGCCACACTCGCTGTTAATTGGGGGTGTCTGCCCATATTGTTGTTTGTTTGCTGCTATCTGTTTATCACTCTCTTTGTTTCTGTGGGTGTTTGATAGCTTCTTTCTTTATTTACTTCTTTGCTTCTTTCTTTCTTTCTTTCTTTCTTTCTTTCTTTCTTTCTTTCTTTCCTGACTTTATGAAAGTGTGTGTTATTATTTGTCACACACCTATACTTCAATGCACTGTAACTTCCGTGCCACGAAGTACAACGATGAGATACTTCGAAGCATACGAATAAAATTTTACATTTTAAGATAAATAATTTCCAAGAAATATATGTCAAAATTACCGTAGGACAACATTGCTAAACAAAGTTAAACGCAAAAATTTTAATAAAACCATTAGTAGACCCGGTTTTGACTAAAGGCAAATTCATCAAGCGAAATGAAGACCCTTCGAAGTGTTGCAGTCTGCACTATCTTAGATCAACAGAGAAATGGACATACCCGTGAACAGTTATAAGTCTTCCATCTTACGGAACGAGGATGTAAACAAAATTAAAACTGGTATCTATTTTCAGATAACATGAAGGAGCGATAACCTAAGCAAATTCCTAATTACTAGCGGTATTTTTAAAAAATTGAACGGGGCTGCGTCAGAATCACGGCCGCAAGATTTAACATGTATTGCGTACGGCGTGATGGGTATTGTCGTATTAATATTTAGTTAGTTTGGGTTGTAATATTTTTTTCCACCCCTGAGCCAATAGATATACCAGGCCGACACTCCACTTACGCGGAACCTGCCTCAAGGCGTTCGGCCACCTTAATTTTGAGACTCTCCCGATAAGCCTTCTGACACCCGGCATTCGTGATCATGAACTTTTCGGAATTCTGATAACTCTTCAATCTTTTCGAATACATTTTCGATAATTTTGAAGCCATGTAGTGTCTATATGCTCCAACATCTTGGGAAAGAAATACACCAAGCACCACAGTTTTTCTCAAATGATCACTATTTGAAGTTTGATTTCGCTGTATACTTGTGTAACTCACTGGGAGGAATAATACGATACTTCGCCATGGAAAAATGGCATGCGAAGTCTAGGCTACGCTAACTCTTAGCCGCGTGGCATGGTGACTCTAGTATTTCAATAAGG
This sequence comes from Anabrus simplex, assembly GCF_040414725.1. Classification (NCBI taxonomy): domain Eukaryota; kingdom Metazoa; phylum Arthropoda; class Insecta; order Orthoptera; family Tettigoniidae; genus Anabrus; species Anabrus simplex. The sequence continues at coordinate 347,856,543 of NC_090267.1, read as the reverse complement.
CGGCGTTATTCCATCACCCGTCTTACCGAGGTAATACTTCTATTGAGAGGTACCTTGGTACTTCCTCTTTACAGTTATATATTGAACAAAGTCATCGGAAATAAAATTACTTCGATTTTTGATATTAGGGTCATCTGATATGATCAATACAAAATGTGTGATACGATGTTACCTAGCAACTGTGCAGGCTGTCATGGGAAGTGTTGAAGAATGGCCATGTCTGAGAGACATATAGAAGGCTCTTTTGTCAAAGGGGTCCCAACGCATCATACACTAGTGAAATGATTATTTCCTTCGTGAGAGTTTCTTATGCGGTGAGTCAGCTTCTACCTTTCGATGCGCTGAATCCTACACTTATCGACTCATATTCAATACAGATGTCTCTAAGAAACTATTCGTTAGAGAAAAATAAATTTATCCTAAAAAATTTGAGTTTAATTTATTTAAAGACATATTTATTCATTTGATCATCTCAAAGGGAAATTTGATACCATGTTCATTTTTGTAACGCTCACCAACCCTAGTACGGTTCCGAAAAATAAACTTATTCTAGGTCAAAAAAGAGGACGTAGAAAAACCAAGTTTGATATGACTTGATTTATTACATCACCTCAGTTTTGTTGTAGATCCTGTAGCTGAAGAATAAGAAGAAGATAATAAATTCATGAGAAATAGCATGTAACGCGACACGTCGACGTTTTCATTGACTATGTTGTATTCCTTGGGATATAGGCAAGGTATCTGGCTGAAATTGTAAAATATATAACAGCAAAATATTCTAACCTCGTGCTGGTAAATTTATCGGAGGGTGAAAGAATTCCTTCGCGATAAAATTCAGGTACCTCGGCTTTTCCGAAAACTTCGAAATTAGTTACTGGGACTTAAAACAATTACAGTTCATCGGCTTTTATTTACTTCATTTTATTTATTTATTTATTTATTCATTTATTCATTTATTTATTTATTTATTTATTTATTTATTTTACATTCAAACTAGCATATCCTTGTCCACATTTTAAAGGTTTACCGGGCGAGTTGGCCGTGCGTGTAGAGGCGCGCGGCTGTGAGCTTGCATCCGGGAGATAGTAGGTTCGAATCCCACTATCGGCAGCCCTGAAAATGGTTTTCCGTGGTTTCCCATTTTCACACCAGGCAAATGCTGGGGCTGTACCTTAATTAAGGCCACGGCCGCTTCCTTCCAACTCCTAGGCCTTTCCTATCCCATCGTCGCCATAAGACCTATCTGTGTCGGTGCGACGTAAAGCCCCTAGCAAAAAAAAAAAATTAAAGTTTTCCTCTCAAATACCTCGATGTTTCCTTTTGTGCCCGGCTCCGTGTCTAAATGTTTAGCGTGCTTGCCTTTGGTCACGGGAATCCCGGGTTCGATTCCCGGCAGGATAGGGAATTTCGATCATAATTGGTTAATTCGCTGGGTGTATTATCGCCTTTATCATCATCATCATCACAACGACGCGCAGGTCACCTACAGGTGTCAGTTCAAAAGACCTGTACCTGGCGAGCCGAACTTGTCCTCGGACACTCCCAGCACTAAAAGCCATACGCCATTTCATTTCATCTCCTTTACTTCAATAAGCGAGGAAATATATCCTGCTTAAAATTTATGAGTAATTATTTCACCTACAGAAATTATTTTTTGTTAATATCTATGTGTTAAGTGATTAGTTTCATTTTAACTAATATCAGAGTCCCTGTGGTCAACGCAAATTGGGACGGACGATTTAATAAAGTATCTAACATCATTATGGTAGCAGGAACTAATAATTTCCTCAGTATCATTACTGAGGATACTAAATGTATTTTTATTAAAAGAAAAGGAAAAGGGTAATTACGGGCACTGAAAATGTTTGGGCATAGTTTGAAAGAGTAGAAAACTTTAAACACCTGGTTTATTTCGTAACTAACCAAAATAAGGTTAAGGAAATCAAAGAAAGGTTAAGTGCATGAAACAAATTTTAATAATAATTAATGTTATTTGCTTTACGTCCCACTAACTACTTTTTAAGGTCTTCGGAGACGCCGAGATGCCAGAATTTAGTCCCGCAGGAGTTCTTTTACGTGCCAGTAAATCTACCGACACGGGGCTGTCGTATTTGAGCACCTTCAAATACCACCGGACTGAGCCAGAATCGAGCCTGCCAAGTTGGGGTTAGAAGGCCAGCGCCTTAACCGTCTGAGCCATTCAGCCCGGCGAAACAAATTTTAGGGATCATTAGTTTGAAGAGATACATGTCACAAGGCCTAAATGTTCGCTTGTATAAAACAATCAGACCTATTGGTATTTATGGATCTCAGACATCTGAAATATTGGTTATGACGGGCAATATAAGGAGAGGAAAATCGTAAGGGGAGTTATGAAACATTCGTGGAGGAAGTGTGGAATGAAAATAAATGTAGAAATTACTTACAGGTTTAAATTGCCTAATATTGTTCCAGTAATTAAGACAAGAAGGTTAGACGAGGTGTGAGGACGGTTGAAGGAACAGTATTGAGGAATATATTTGAAGTAAGACGTATAAGGGGATAACCAACAATCTCACAATTGTATTATATGGAAGATACTGTAAGTTATGAGCTGTACAAAGAAAGCTTTGGACTGATAAGAATGGGCAACGGTCATAAAATAAACTACGACTACCCTCAAATGTAAGGTTGCCATCCATCCTCCGATTCCCTGGTATGCTCTGCTTTTCATGATTTGGTCAAACTTCCAATGGGAATTTAAATTAATTTTCAATGGTCCGGTATTAAGCAGTAATATTCAGGATTATTGAGCGTTTTTTATTTAGTAACATGAACATATTAAAAAGTAATCAAAATTATTATTGTAATGCTTCACCCAGCTGGAAACTACGCAGTATGTTGAGGGTTTCCGCTCGGAGATTAACCGCCGTCTCGAGCTTTTGGTTTATGAATCACAAGTCAATATTACATACATTAGTTGCTCAATGATTTGCGCCCTGTGTGCTCATATGCTAATGAAAGAGACGCAAATGTTATTCTTTCCATGTATGATGCTGCTTTGTGTTGTCTCCTAGTTCGCAACATTTCTTGTGAAATCTTCAGATAAGACGATCGAATATGTCCTAAACCGGTGGTGAAAGTGAAACTTGAAACTTGGAAAACAAAATGTAAACTTGTTGAACAAACTGTGGAAAAAGTAATCTTGTCTTAAAGTTGGACGTACCGGGTGAGTTGGCCGTGCGGATAGGGGCGCACAGCTGTGTGAGCATGCATCCGGGAGATAGTGGGTTCGAACCCCACTGTCGGCAGCCCTAAGATGGTTTTCCGTCGTTTCCCAGTATCACACCAGGCAGACGCCGGGGCTGTACTTTAATTAAGGCCACGGCTGCTTCATTCCCACTCCTAGACCTTTCCTAACTCATCGACGCCATGAGGCCTATCTGTGTCGGTGCGACGTAAAGCAAAAGAATATTATCGACAAACTAAGTGCAGGCAACAGAGGCAACTTTTAGCATTTTATACTGTGTACCATAATTAGTCCTACAATTCTGTGGATTGCAAATATGAATAAAATACAGTTAAATTGACAGTTGACACAAATGATTGATATTTTGAAATTAACAGTTCAGCATTCTCTGAAAGAATGCCTTGCATTTCAAACTGTTGCCATGGCCATTCTACTCACAAGGTTGAAGAAGAAGGAGAATAATAATAATAATAAGAAGAAGAAGAAGAATGTATTATGGCCTCCGGTTGAAGCAATATATTGACACAAGTGATCTTGATCTCACCAGTAGGCTATACCAGGAACGCGTATTACGGCAAGTTGATGATAAAACTAATACTACGTAGTAAAGCAATCTAAAAGATCTACCGCACCTACAGCTACTCTGTCAGTTTTACTATTTCCTTTTTCTTTTAACACCACCCATTAATCATTAAGCCAGCAAGTAATTGTGTTAAAATATATGATCCCATTAGTTTAATGGTATTTGATAATTATGTTTGTCTCCTTCAGAGCCAAGAAGATGCCATCTCATAATTAGATTTCTATAACATGCTCTAGACACATAGACTTCAATCACCCGCCAAACTCCAGCATAAGACTGAACATAAACTTAAACAATCTCGCCCATCTGACATTGTACTTGGAATAATTCATGACAGATATTATGTTAATTCCTACCAGATATTCTGGAATTATATTTCACAACCACGTAGATTATTGCAGCCTTCAAGTAAACTTGCCTGCTCAGTGCTTGACTGAGGGAAACGAGCAGAAAAGACAGAGGTAGTAAGCAGTTTTATGCAGTCTAAATGATGACGAGTAGAGTTCACTACAGCGCACAGGTTCATAAGACGTGTGCAAATTATTTTGCGTAATTTTTATTAATCTGCCTCAAATTAAAGGTGACTAAAAGGATCTAAAATACTGCAGCAAGTCTGTAAATTAATAACTTACAGCAGTTATGAATAAAGGTGATATATGGATATCAGATGAGCCGAGCTGAGTAGATCGGACCTTCTGGCCCCAACTTGGCAGGTTCGATCCTGACTCAGACCGGTGGTATTTGAATGTGCTCAAATACGTCAACCTCTTGTCGGTAGATTTATTGGTGCGTAAAAGAACTCCTGCCGGACAAACTTCCGGCACCTTGGCGTCTACGAAAGCCATAAAAGTAGTTAGTGGAACGTGAAAACGTATTATTATTATTATTATTATATTATTTTTCATTATTATTATTATTTTATTATTATTATCAAAAGAATGTTTTGTGATGTGCGAAACATCAAGTGCCGTAAATTGAATCCAGGGTTTTGGTACAACATCTGGTGATTACAATAATAATAATAATAATAATAATAATAATAATAATAATAATAATAATAATAATAATTTCGTGTGTATATTTCTAGCCGAGTGCAGCCCTTGTAAGGCAGACCCTCCGATGAGGGTGGGCGGCAACTGCCATGTGTAGGTAACTGCGTGTTATTGTGGTGGAGGATAGTGTTATGTGTGGTGTGTGAGTTGTAGGGCAGAGATGTTGGGGACAGCACAAACACCCTGCCCCCGGGCCATGGGAATTAACCAATGAAGGTTAAATTCACAGACCTGGCCGGGAATCGAACTCGGGACCCTTTGAATCGAAGGCCAGTACGCTGACCATTCAGCCAACGAGTCGGACATCTAGTGATTAGAAATTGTATACTGCCACATGTCCTACCTGCCAGCCAACATTCTGATGGTGAGAATTTTTCGACCAGCAGGACTTGAACCGGCTAGCGCCTTAACGATCATGGCCACTAGGCCGGCTACAGAACTGAGCATTGTCCATGATGTAGCGATTATCATGTGCTTTCGCATGCTTAAGCTTCAAGAGTGGCACATGCCTGAAAAATTCATAAAAATAAACCTGAGGAAAAAACGAAATAAAAGCCGAAGAAAGGAAAATAAGTCGAAGGGCTTGAAAGTCTCACGGAGAAGGGGAGACTCTCCCGCAGTCTTGCGAAAGCAAACCTCTCTCTTACTGGAAGGCCCTGGGTTCCACCCCGGCTGGATCCGGGGTTTTTACCTGAGCTTGAGGGCTAGTTCGAGGTACACTCAGCCTGGGTAAGGAACTATCTGACGGTATAAAAAGCCGAGAATAACGGCGTAAACGATTCGTCACGCTTACCACGCGTCATCTCGTAATCAACAACCCTTTGAGCTGAGGAGCTGTCGCTTGGTAGACACTGCACACTTACGGGGAGTGTTTGATATCGCATAACCCTTTCTTTCCCAGCCGCTGATGACCACCAACTCGGAAGAAAGTGTCCATTTATTGTAATCGTAATTAATACATGCAGTTTGTTTTTATAATACGCATTATTAATCCAACTATGAAAATGTTACAGAATGATTTAAGTATAATTTACTAATATACTGTATATCCCATAAATACTTATTGTATGTCTATGGACTGATGACTCTAACAACAACATATCTATTTAATTAGTGTTTAAACAAACTTAGCCTGTGAGGTACCTCCTAGACTTAAACTAAGTCATACAGTCCAGTACACTTCCATATGCAAAATGCATCTGAGGGTGTTTGTGGAAATCACATGTGCACACATTTCAAATCTTTTTACCGTATATGATTTTGTAGGAATTCACCAGGTCTGGTCTTTTCAGCTTACTCCAGCTGTACGATGTGTGTAACAATATTAAATTAGAGGCAGACAAAATGAGGGTTGTCATTTATAGCGTTGGTACATCGTAAGTAGAGGTCACTAACCGTATCAAAGATCGCTTGTTCAACCTTCAGTGTATGAGGTGAGCGCCAACCCTGCTGCATCTTTTAGCTGGCTCATTAACAAGAATGACAGAGGCCAGGGGATGAATACGACAATCTAATTATAGTATATGCAGACTGAAATTTTCTACTTGAATTTAAGCATAAATCGTAGATGAAAGTGAATGAGGATGCTGCATCAAAGTGTACGGAAGTAACAATTATCGAAAATATGATGTTGGAATTAAGTACTCGGACAAGATGGCCGAGTGGCATAATATATCACTTCTGACCAAGGCAGCTGCGATTCGAATCCCAGCCAATCCCTGTAAGATTTTTGAAATAAAATTGAGATTGAGATTCCACGTAAAAATGTGGAGGTCCGTAGTCATGAGCACATTACTTAAGTCATGCAGAATTAGAAGCTTTTTTTTTTTGTTTTCAAATTAAGGATTATCTCGATGATACGTCTCGTTGAACATTTACGTGGATATTCCTCTTTTGTTCTGAACACTTTGTTCTGTACATTTTCCTTACAGAACCGAGCCTGCCTGCCTAGCCCTTTCAGACCGAGTACGCCCAATTGTGCGGGTTCGTATTTTAGTTATCCCTGACCGTATTTGATGTTTTTTCGGCGCTACACCGGACTGCAGTGATTGTGCAGGACACGTGGCGTGTATTTCAATTGATTTTAGTATGCGCTTGACCGCCAGGGCGAAGGAAGAAGAGTTTAAAAAGCACAGTTGATCGGCGAGATGGCAGGAAGCAGTAGTGCCGAAAGTAAGTATTTATTTACTGCGTTTATATTAATCTAGAAGCTTTACTGAATACCGGAATATATTCAATGAAGTGTGTACATTGGTTAGTGAACGTAAATTTTGAAGCTACACCATTGTACGTGATACAACGAGGTTTTGAATTTTGATACGCACAATTGTGTGGGTCCTGTTTTTCGGATGTTAGTTTTTATTTTGTAAAATAAACTATTAATATGTGGGTTGAGGAGCATTTTAGTCAGTTCTTGACGTACAAACAAAAATTCACACCTCCAGTTTTCTTTCAGGTCTGAAAGGGCTATATGGCCCCGCTTGAATTACATTAACTTTGTGCTCAAAGTGGACGGTATCCTGTTAAAACACGTCTTGCACACACACACACACACAGTGGCACATAAACACAGAACTGAGCCGTAGTATTCTTGCCTTTGGGATATGTTATAACGATTTCAGAAAAAATCTCCTTCATCGAGGTGAGATTATACCACACATGACACGACGCTCCAAATCCCTGATACGTTTGAAATTAGTAAGGTTCATATTTCGATACGTTCTCTTACCAAGGTGAATAGCTTGGTCTTTGAAACTGTACGACAGCGCTTTATTTTACTTCCCTGATAGAGAGCAATATAAACGGAACGCCGATATGGAACAGCACAGCACAAAGAATACAATACGACGTGCGTAAAAACAGGGGTAGGAGATGAATTTTGAATTATGGCATACCAGCACCAAATGAAACACCAAAGTGAAGTTCACTGGGTGGATGGGGTGAAGAAGCTACTATGGGACATAAGAATGGGTAAGATACCTATCAAGGGATGATGGATTGTGTAGTGAAAGACATGGAGAGAAAAACACAGAATATAATATAGCAAGAGGACAGAATTTTGTAAAATAAGTAAACATACGGCGGTAAGAACTGAAATATCAACAAATAAAGATACATGTGAGAGATACTTTTGTGGCTGATGGAAGTACCTATGAATAAATCCACATAGGAAAACTAGCTAAAACGGTGTATTTTATGTAATAAAGATGTGAAAGTGTCACACCTACTAAAAGATCGTAGTAAAAGAAGAAAGATCACAGAGAAATATTTTGAAAAGGAGAGAGGTAAAATGAAAAATGAACCTAAACTATACAAAGTTATTAAACAGTAAATGGAAGACCCAGGCAGAACAACAAAACTATATAATATATACGAGGAGTGTGAAAAAAGAGATCTAAAGAAGGTGAAGACAGGGAACATGCATAGCCTATAGCTAGTAGTAAGGATATGCATGTGGAGGTTTCATGGACTCAATGACTTGGTTAAAGCCAAGGAAGTACCCCAAAGACTAAGTTTATATCATCATTAATTAAAGATACGAACAATAAGTATTTATGGAATATACAGTGTGTTACTGAATTACATTTTAATAATTTTGCAACATTTTCTTAGTTGGATTACCCTTACTATTTTTATTATAAGAACTAACTGCATGCATTAATTATGATAACAATAAATGGATACTCTCTTCCCAGTTGATGGTTATCCCAGTCTGGGAAATAAGAAGTCGTACGATAGCGAAAAAACAGCCATAACTCTGCGGCCCCGATAATCTGCAAAACGACGGCTGTTCAGCCCAAAGGCTTGTGACGCGTGTTTACCAGGACGAATCCTTTAGGCTATTATCATAGGCTTTCTAGACCACCAGATAGCTCCTCACACAGTCTGATGTACCTCAGGCTCAGGTAAAAACCCTTGATCTGGTCGGAGTGGAACCTGGGACCTACCGGTAAGAGATCGGCTTGTTTATTCCAAGACCGTAGGGCTTCCCCCTTGTTCCGTGTGACTTTCAAGTCCTTCAACGTATTTTCCTTTCTTCAGTTTTCTGTTTCTTTTTTTTCTCAGTTTTTTTAATGAACTTTTCAGGCTTGTGTCACTCTGGAAACTAAAGCAAGGACCACTCTGCACCATGGCCCGCGAAAATGTGCAGGATAACAGCTACATCATGAACAATGCTCAGTTCTGTAGCCGGAGTGCTGGCCATGGTCGTTAAGGCATGATGTGTGTAGGATCTGACACCGTGGATAGCCGGTTCAAGTCCCATTAGTCGAAATGTTCTCACCATTAGAATGTTACCAGGCAGGGTAGAATTTCTAATCACTAGATAGCGTACCGAACACCTGGATTCAATTCGATACCTTCCCGCAGTGTTCATATGAAGTAAGGGCATACGACGCTGTTGATGGTGATTCGTTAGTTGGATGGAGACGCTAAAAGCCTTGATCAGACCCCTTGGTGCTATTCGACAGGAGTACACTACGTGCCGGCGTCCGGTTTCACTCTCTCTCTTTCTACTATGTCATACATGACGTGATCCATTTCATCTCATTAATTCTTCTGATGGGGCTGACGTCGGGAAGAGCATCCGATCGTAAAAATCACTAGGAAGATTCATCTCGCCTCGTATCCGACCCTGTTGAGATACGGGACATGGACAATACTCAGTTCTCTGACATAAACAGTTATTATTGCCTTAGCTGCCTCTGTGGATCAAACCCGGCAGAGGTAGTCGCATTTTTGAAAGGCGGAAAAAAGTCCATTCGACACTGCATATCGTACGATGTCGGCATGTAAAACATTGCTGGTGATTCATTTGGTGTTTACCCAACAAAATTAATTAAATCTCAGCCACAGAAGCCTAAGAGAGTTTCGGTTTACTCGGTCTGCCATCTAGTGGGCCTAGGGTAAAACGAAACGTCGAAATTGACGAGCATACAGCCAGATGGAGTCTGCACACGGTAGCTGAAGACATAGATTATTATTATTATTAGTAGTAGTATTACTAGTATTATTATTATTATTATTATTATTATTATTATTATTATTATTATTATTATTATTATTATTATCTTGTGTTTCTTCGTCTAGTGCCTTACCCGTTCTGAATGTTAGCTATCATCACGACGATTTCAGACTCGTTGATGCCTTTTCGGAACAGTTCTGTCGAAGACATATGATACCAGTCTCAAGTTTCTCAATCAAGAGGACGGTCTGCGTCCTTGACTTTTCTTCCGCAAGATCTTTACTTGAATGCCGAACTGGAGTACTTGAAACTTACATTCGTTCTTCGTGATGTGTGCAATATATTCAAGACTTTTTTGCTAAATGGAATTAAGTAGGTCTTTATTCATTCCACTCAATACTTCCGCTTTTATCAGATAGTCAACCCATGGTATTCTAAATGGGCGTAACAGGCTTGGACCTTATTATCAGATTGATTAGGCTTGCTGATTACGTCAAAACAACGGCGTGGCCCCAGCAGAGAGCTCGACCCCTACAATAACACAGGGAAACAGTGACATTTGTTTATTCATTTTTCTTGTTTATTAAAAAGAGATCTCGTAGATACGTTCATAGTTTCGGAACGGCACTAGGACAGGTCATCGTTACCAACACATCATTAGATTAGGAAATGAAGTCTTGAAGGAAGGAGATAAGTATTGTTACTTGGATAGTAGCACAACTAATGTTAGCGTGTTGGCCTTTGTTCCAGGGGGTCCCGGATTCTATTCCCTCCCGGGTCGGGGATCTTAACCTTCATTGGTCAATTCCGATGGCTCGGGGGTTGGGTATGTGCTACCGTCTTAATCTTTAGAACCCATCGTAGGTAGGGCCCCATCCTCATAGACGCGCAGATCGCCTATGCGGCGTCAACTCGGAAGACCTGTACCAGGCCCTTTCGGAGACCACACTACATTGTTATTAGTTCCCAGTATATAATGCACGAGATAGTTTGCTTTTGAATCTGAGCATCTTCGAGTATAATGCTTCATACGAAAGAGAGGCTCCTTGATGCTTTATGAATAAGGAGTGACACTAGCAATTCAATTTATCTCCTCCCTTTTGATCTTCAATATCACTTAAAAAGTAATTATGGGAATTAATTAAGTTCAGATAAAGAAATGGGCGTTCTCCGCCTCGTTTCCTTCCTAATGGAACAGATATTTCTCTTTTCTGCGAAAGTTATTCCACGAAGGTTTGTACACTCTCTGACAAACAAATGTGAGCACCCAGAAGAAATGGTCTGATGTTAATGTTACTTCGTACACATACACACCATTAGCGGGTATGTAAATGATTAGAGTTGCAATTCTGTGTGACATGCAGAACGGCCACCAGAGTGCATTAGTGTTGTCTGTGTACTGGTGTGCGGAGCCATCGGGGATGACTTCAGACCATGGCTGGTAGTGATTGAATGAACTCTACCGGCACAATGATACGTCCTCATCTGTTACCTCTCCTGCGACAATATCGTGGTGCCATTTTTCATCGGGACAATGCTCGTCCACACATGGCACGAGTCTCTAAGAACCGTATTCGTGACATTGAGGTACTCCTGTGACCAGCAAGATACCCAGATCTCTTCTCGATAGAATATATCTTGGACCAGCTTGGACGGCAACTCTGCCCCAGTACTAGTATCCAGTTACAACAGTTGTGGGCCAGCGTGCCTCAGAAGAGGATACAACGGCTTTATGGCAGCTTTCCCAACAAAATCAGTGCATGCATCCAGATCAAAGGAGGTGTAACGTCGTACTGATAAGTGGGCTCATACTGTAAGTTCTTTGTAAATTTGACCCGATTTTGTAATCACTGAAATATTACATACCTTCTCAACACGTGAAGTTTCATTACCTTTCCTCCTTCGCTCTGGGTGCTTCAATTCTTTTTGTCAGACACTGTATTTATTTTATTTTATCGTCTTTGCAACGGATCGTGCTTCCGAGTATCTTGGCTGTAATATCTAGGAATATTTCAATCAAGCCGCACCTCATCGAGATTAATGTTAAGTAAGAAATGAGCCTAGCAATTTGGATCTGGATCATAGCTTAGAGAGAAGAATTCGAGATTACGCAAGCTTCAGTTCTGAAGGTTTAAAATATAATCATTTGTCCAATTTAATTAAGGTTTTATCAAGTCTCTCCAGGCTGAAAATAATATGAATATTTAACCAGTACAAGTATTAACCAACACGGGGAGGACTGTCCGGTTAAAGAGAGTAGATCTGTACGCCTACCTCAGATTGAGCCAGTAGTGACCACCAATTACATTCCACCTGCTTTGACGTGACGACGTCTGCAAAATCAGGCTACAGACGTTCGAATCTTACTGTAACGAAATCATACTCGTAAGTAGAATTAAAGGAGAGGCACTCCAGCATATAACACACCACTTCCCGAGTTAAGATAATATAAATATTACCGTAAATTGCTTGTAGATGAGAGATGTGTTCATTATGAGTACCAGGGTCCCACCTAGCCCGCCCAAAACAATACATTTACTTTTATAACCTAACGAAAGTCATTGTCCATTAGTCGAGCAGCTAATATTTCTGCCATTGGCTGACATGACGACATTGCGAGAAATCAAAACTCGCAGCTTCCGTTACCAAGCGGCGCAGAATAAAATCACGAGTAAAGGGTATTTTCTATGGCAATCTGCATACTGTCCGCATGGCAAGAAAGGTGGTAATTTAGTAGTAGTAGTAGTAGTAGTAGTAGTAGTAGTAGTAGTAGTAGTAGTAGTAGTAGTTCCTCTTAAAATAATCTCCAACACCACCTATACTAGTTGCAATCTATCTTTGCACATTCAGGCTAATCTCTGTCACATAATACCTCCTTGGAGAGAGACTATTTTATGGCCGCGGCTAATGCTACCCGCCTGGCAAGAAGGGTCCCCTATCCATTGTATCTGTTGTCCCGTCCCATTACAGTTGGTAGCACCTGCAGACGCTCCTGTCGGCACTCTAATGAATTAACAACAAACACCGTACAATTGAAATCTACACCCTGATTCCAGTCATTCGCCCGGGCCAGGAATGGAATGAATGAATGAAGCCCCCATCTAGTGGCGAGGATTGGAATAGTAACGCCTGCCAAAGCCTGTCGAACTCCTCTGGGGCAATGATTAATGAATGGCAGATGAAATGAAATGATACTGGAGAGTGTTGCTGGAATTAAATATGACAGGGAAAACCACAGTACCCGGAGAAAAACCTGTCCCTCCTCCGCTTTGCCCAGCAAAAATCTCACATGGAGTGACTGGGATTTGAACCACGGAACGCAGCGGTGAGAGGCCGGCGGGCAACAAATAAACACCCTACGCTGAGTATCATTCTCTACTCTCCTGACTGTCTGTCCTAGAGTTTTGCTGAAATCATGTGCTCACATTCGACGTTACAGCGTCTGAACGTATTATTATTATTATTATTATTATTATTATTATTATTATTATTATTATTATTATTATTATTATTATTATTACGTGATTCCTTAATCATGACATGGTCCAAGTTGTTATGAAGAAATGTAGAAATGAATTCACTCAATGATTTAGATATACCATCAAGAATCATTTCTCACATTCGCGAGCTAGGTTTTTGTATACTTGCAGTTTAGCCCTAAATCTCTTTGAATCAATGTGGCCAGCAGATCGGTGATGATTGATGATTTGGTCGCTGATATATTGTTCTTCACTCAGCACCACCTGAGGGATACGTTCAGGGTAATGAGCAGGTAAATCCTGCGGAGTAAGCAGCGTTCATCCCTCTTTGGAACGAAATGGTTTAGGCGCTCCTCGCTTGTAAATGTGAAACATGGGAGAACTGACAAACGGTGGTCCTCTTTTAAACACGTGGTGCGGACGGGGACTATTGAGAAGTGACTGTTTTCAGATATAGCCTATGATTTGGTGTGTGATTAATAACTCTTAAATTAAAATGCATGCGCAGGTGGTTGTGATGTATACATATAGAGCATTTAATTCCCTAACATAACGGTCCGAATTCCAAAAGAATAACAGTGCAATAGGGAGGACCCAATATTTGAAGCTAGATTTTTTAAATAATCCGTGACTTGGTCATTTACTTTTAATCACACTCTTATGTGGGATGTGAATCCCGGATGATGGTATAACGACTGTTATCCTAGACCCATAGGACATTTTAAAATTTCTCAATTTGCTGAACATCGACGTCTGAATCTGATTCACGACCCAAAATTTGCGTATCATTGAATATAGAATCCGACGTAAGGGTGCCATTTAGGCAGAATAAAGCCAGAAGGTAAGTAGTGTACGAAAGTTTTAAAGCACCTTGTTTGGTATCATTGCTAAGATAAATTCGGATAGGATTTTCATTGCTCTCTCAGACTTCAAATCCACCAATTATAATAGTACAGAATCATACGATTTACACGAGCGCATGCACATTTCGCGCGTGTTCGGGCTGCATAATAAGCTATCGGTGTAGCTAAGCGACCAGTCAGATAAGTTAGATCGCAATAACATCAGTAAAGTAATAGCCATAAAGTCGCTTAGTACTGAAATGACTAGACTGTCACTTCACTTGAAGTCAGGCTTGTGTTACGCGACGTTATCACAAAAACGCAGCGGGACAAACTTCTATATAAGTGGATGTATGTAGATTAAGTGTGTCTAATGAAGTGTGGGGAACCTTGGAAATGGCACCAAAACTATTAGAAGGGTGGTTAGAGTGAATTTGATTTTCCATGGTTTCCTATTTTCACACCAGGCAAATGCCGGGATGGTACCTTATATATGGCTACGGTCGCTTCCTTCCCATTCGTAGCCCTTTCCTATTCTTGCGTCGCCGTAAACCTTCACTGTGTTAGTGCGACGTTAAAGCCCTGGTGAAGAAAAAGAAAAAGAGTGAATGTTTCCACATGCGTTTCATTTCAGTTGCCAGTTCCGTGTACTTTGGCATTTTTATGGCTATTGCCGTCTGCAGATTGCTAGTGTTTGGGTTGACAAACTCTCTGAGAAATGCGTTGTTCCTAACCTTATCAAGCCGGGCTGAGTGGCTCAGACAGTTAAGGCGCTGGCCTTCTAACCCCAACTTGGCAGGTTAGATCCTGGCTCAGTCCGGTGGTATTTAAAGGTGCTCAAATACGACAGCCTCGTGTCGGTAGATTTACTGGCACGTAAAAGAACTCCTACGGGACTAAATTCCGGTACCTCGGCGTCTCCAAAAACCGTAAAAGTAGTTAGTGGGACGTAAAGCAAATAAAGTTATTATTATTATTATTATTATTATTATTATTATTATTATTATTATTATTATTAACCTTATCAACAAATATGATACCTGATCTGTTCTTCCTGACAGTGACATCCGTTATGACATCTCTGTCCCAAATGAGTTTGTACGGGTGCTATAAATAATGTAACTATTGATAGAACGCAATATTTAATTAACTAACAAGAAAAATTTTATTACACTCCTTCATTGTAGTCATCCGCAAAGTCTATTACCTTTTGCCAAATGTCGGGTAGCCATTGTGAACCGTTGGTAAGGCGTTCTCTGTTGATGACAACGACGGAGCGCCCTAATTATGCGGGGTACAGATGCCACGTCAGTAAATCGGCGACCTCGGAGGGGTTCCTTCAACTTTGGAAACAGGTCGAAATCACAAGCACTCATCTCTGGTGAGTATGGGGGGTGTTCCAAGACCTCATACCGACCCGCACGAAACGCCTTGACCCAACGTACAACCGTCCTATAAGGTAATGCATTCTCGCCACGGGCTTCACGTAATCCTCGGATAAAATTCTGATGCATATTTTTGCCACAGGCAACCTCCATTTTAATCTTTTAATCCACGAACGTTGATCATGTTTTAAAAACATGCTTTATAGCCGTGAAATCGATACTCTTGATTTCAACGCCACACAGCAACAACCCTCCCAACTTGATGGCCGTCAAGTGCACACTACACATTTAAAAAGGAAAATATTATACTGGCGTTAGGTCTCGGAAGATCATGCGGCCAGCATTTACAGAGTGAGCATACATACATTTCGTGGCTGAAAATAAAAGTCATATCTTATAAATTAATATTACAGTATGATAAATATTGGCAAATTACAGCGCATAATTGTGGAGTAAGTTTTGATAACAGGATGGCAATTGAAGTTGGCAGTGGGGTATTTAACTTCACCAGAGAAGAGTTCTGTTGTTGAGAGTACTTCTTACAGGACAGTATGATTTGGTTCAAGTCGGCTATTTCTCTAGGGTCGTCTGGGCAGTGAGGGTTGTCGAAGACCTTGATCCTGTGAAGATGACTTGGATAGCATCCATGCCCCAGACGCATTCTAATTAAAGATGAAAAGTGTCTGCGAGTTAGTTTCAATTTCTTGAACCATATTTGCGTTCGTATGTTGGGCTGAACTTAAGCATAGTGCTTTCCTCTTGTAAGCTGTGACTACACACTGCACATCGACAACAGCGCCACCTGACCGCTCCCATTTCCTATCTGCGCATGTCCGATCTTCTGCGAGTGTCTGGGCTACTTTATTTACAGCCCTCGTAGCTTGAGTTTCGAGATATTGCTTCAGGTGTGCGTTTCCAATAATATGATAATGTCTTAAGAAGTCTTCACGGGAGGGAAAGTTCAGGTGAATGTATTTTGCTGTTTGGTCGTGTCTATGTTTGCAGTCTGAATTCGACATGACCTCGTTGCACTTTCAAAAATCGCTATGTGAAATATTTGACCTGAGAACTTTGTCTGGTAAGGTTCTGTCATTTAAGGTTCAATATTGTGTGAATAGTTTCAAAGAACTCGCTCTCTTTGATATATGTGCTATATATACGGGGTGTAACTAAATATGTGGGAAAGCTCCTGAGATTCGATAGAGAACCTGACAACAAGCAGAACATGTCTTTTAAACATATGATTTATTTGCTTTCGTTCCCGTGTTACAGGCATCGTTTGTGGTGTACACAACAGAGACCACTTCACTATGCAGGTTGGTCGTTTTTGTTGATAAAGTGTCATTTACTACTTACAGTTCTCTACAGAAGGTGCTCAAAATGCACACATTAATTGCTCCTTTAATTTTACCGGGAACATTCACAGGAGTGTCATACTCCACCTCTTTAACAACGATTTATATGGTTTGTTAGCAGACGTTCCACTGAATTTTATTCAGCGCATCTGGTTCATGCATGATGGAGCACCCCCTCATTTTGCTCTTGCTGCTAGAGCAATTTTACATCAGTGATTTCCAAACAAATGGATAGGGTGTCAGGGACCGACAACGTAGCCTGCTCGTTCTTCCGATCTCAATCCATTAGACTTCTATTTATGGGGTCATTTGAAGGAAATTGTGTATGCAACACCTATTCATAACGTGGAAATGCTGCATCAGCGAATAGTGCAAGGATGTCAACAGATATGACAGACGCCTGAAATATGGGAAGGAGTGAGATAGTCAATTATGCGGCGCATTACAACTCGTGGTACCCATTTTAGCACCTTCTGTAGAGAACTGTAAGTAGTAAGTTGCACTTTAAACGAAAGCAAATAAATCATATGTTTGCAGGACATGTTCTGCTTGTTGTCAGGTCCTCTATCGAATCCATGGAGCTTGCTCACATATTTAGTTACACCCTGTATATTTCTCCCACAAAATTTTACACGTAGGGGCTTTCGCAAGCGCAGAGACGAGGAGTGAGCAGCCAGGTATCAGCGATTGGGAATTAGAAATGGGGGAACAAAAAAATTACAGACAACAAAAAATATCCGATTTGAGGGGGGGGCTAATACTGGGGACGGGGGGGGGGAGGCTATACATATAAAAACTAAACAGAAAAAGGGATTAAAAACGGTAAGTTTTTGATACCCTCTGCGCGTATTTCGACAGAGATGTAAAGGTTGACAGTTTAACAACTTAAGTCCGCTAATAATAGTTTTGAGATTTTGATTCAGTATCATACAATAAAATTTTCACCAAAGGAACAATATTACACATGTAGCTTATTACAATTGATATAAATACGATGTGATTATACAGTTAAGAATCATTTGCTATTTGAATGCACACTAAGAAACTAATAGACTCGAAAGAGACTGCTAGGCTGACGAATGCGTGCGAAAGGCGGGGGAATCATACCTTAGTACCCATGATCTTAGCAAAAAAATATAGCCCTGCTACCCTTCCTCACAGCACATGCAAAGTGTCCACTACTTGCTGTGCCGCTATACAAATCGGTTAGCTGTGACAAACTATATTTTGTGCGTATTTCCGTTAATAATTATGTTAATGTTAAAGAAAATAAAGGAAGGAATTATCTGATAAGACAATGGGGTTTACAAATTACTTTTTAATCGTTCCTATAATTCCTAGTTACAGGTGGCTAAAATGGAATAAAAATGTATTTATTTCTCTACAAATTGGGGGCGACCGTCCTCTCCCTCTCGTCCACCACTGGGGCAGCCTGATATAATATGTTGAATGCTTTCTGTTGACCTGGATAAGCGGCGGCAGTTACCTGATGAAATTTTTGTATCATTCAAAACAAATTTCTGATAGTTGTGAGCGGTTATGACCTCGTTTGGAAGGGCCAAAACAAAGCCCTTTAGTTTCTGGTAAAAGATTACAGCGGATCAGCCATCCGTGCTTATCTTCCTGTTTCCAGTCAGTGATGCTGGCTGGCTTCCTTTGTACCTACATTAGGTACAGATAATTCTGGTGATGACATGTTTAGTAGTGTATTATTATTATTATTATTAGTAGTAGTAGTAGTAGTAGTAGTACTTTCATTTTCTTGGAGAAAAGGTGCCGGTACTCACAATTTATCTGCTATTACAGAAACTTCCACACTTCGAATATAAACTCCGTAAACCCTCGTCGCCACCAACCACTCCTTTCTCTTGCACAAGGCTTCTTATTTTTTATGAAAATATTCAACGATGTGGAATATTTTTGATGATTTTTACTTCTTCAGCCTTCCCTATTTTACTCACACCGAGCAAGTCTGCGTGTAGCTGTCAGCTTGCATTGGGGAGATAGTGGTTTCGAACTCTATTGTTGGCAGCCCTGAAGATGGATTTCCGTGCTTTCCCATTTTCACACCAGGCAAACGCTGGAGCTGAACCTTAATTAAGGCTGTGTAAGCTTCCTTCCCATACCTAGCTTTTGCCTATCCTATCGTCACCATAAAACATATCTGTGTCGGTGTGACGTAAAGGAAATGTAAATAATAATAATAATAATAATAATAATAATAATAATAATAATAATAATAATAATAATAATAATAATAATATGTATATTGCTCGTTGACATTAAGTAAATATTCATTTTGAACAATGATTGAACTGCTTTAACTTACAGTAGATCATTTAAAATTCACGTGAACACCTGAATATTCCGGAGTGGATAACCGAGTAGTAAATGTAAGAGGTATGCTCTCCGACTTCGTCATTAAGTATAGTGGCTGGCGCTCAACAGATTTTAAAAGTAATTGTGTGAAGTTAATTAAAGGGTAATAGTAGTGGGACAATCACAACGTGGCATAGAATTGATAGTTTGACATTGGAAAAAAAAACCGAAAAGTCAACAACGTTGTTTTTCCAGCTGCATTAGCAACCTGCGAAGCCTATGAAACATGTAAAAACATGGTACCAACTTGAGAGAATTAAAACTTAAAATTCAGTCATTCGTGAACACAGAACCATCTGCTGGAAATTTAGAGTAAATTTCTCTGTCAATAAATCGGAGTTCTTTTTCAAACCAGCGCATTATTATTATTATTATTATTATTATTATTATTATTATTATTATTATTATTATTATTATTATTATTATTATTATTATTATTATTATTATTATTATTTAAATATATCAATGCTTAAAAAGCGGAAATTGAACGTCATGTTGAGTAATAATATTAATCTGACTCATTAGTTTGGTAGCGTATTAGGCACTGTCTCTGGTGTTCATTAAAATTAGATCGCATATTTTTTAAAATTGAAAATGCATGACGGAGACAATATACTAGCGCTTGTGTTTTTTGTTCGTTAGCTCATTTATTTGAGTAAATAATCCTCATTGTACCAGTGGATCCCTGTCAGTCAGAAAGGTAATTAACTATTAGAGTGACAGTCGGTGCGAGAACACTTCAGCAACATGCGGAGTTGATACGTAAATACGTGTTATCAGTGTGTTACATTCCTCCCTCGAAATAGGAATCAATAATCGCGCAAGGGACCCTCCTATCTCCTGGAACATGAAATTAACTAGAAAAAATTAACCTCCTCAGACCCCCAACATGTATAATTATGCCTATCGACTTTAAAGCTTGTATTTACCTATAAAACAATTTAGCAGTGCAGTGTTTTTCTCCCTTTTCTTTTATTAGTAGTTTTACGTCGCACCGACACAGATAGGGCGACGATGGGGTGGGAAGGGCTAGGAGTGGGAAGGAAGCGGCCGTGGCCCCAGTATTTGCTTGGTGTGAATTTGTGAAACCAGAGAAAACCATCTTCATGGATGCTGGCAGTGGGGTTCGAGCCCACTATCTCCCGAATAGTGGCCGCAGCTCGGTGTTTTCATATGTTGTATGATCATTGAAGTCCAAGAACCAGCGCAACAGATAGGTCTTATGGCGACGATGGGATAGGAAAGGCCTAGGAGTTGGAAGGAAGCGGCCGTGGCCTTAATTAAGGTACAGCCCCAGCATTTGCCTGGTGTTAAAATGGGAAACCACGGAAAACCGTCTTCAGGGCTGCCGATAGTGGGATTCGAACCTACTATCTCCCGGATGCAAGCTCACAGCCGCGCGCCTCTACGCGCACGGCCAACTCGCCCGGTGCTCTCATCTTAACATCAACTGCAACAACTTCATATTCCCTCATTCGATATTATGAACACTGCCGAGATATTTAGAATTGAATGCAGGCTTTTGGCATCAGAAATTGCATATCACCACCTGTCTCCGCCTACCGACCAACATTCTGACGGTGATTTTTTCCTCCGTCGTCAGAAGTCGAATGAGCTAACCACGGTGTCAGATTGTAAGGAATTGACAACTTAACAACATCTTATACTCGAGCCGGAAACATTAATGGTTCGTGATGAAAATCTAACGACCAAGCGGGTGATCGAAACCAAATAGAACTGACACTAGTTGAAAATTCCAGAGCAATTCATGAGGTTGATAGTTTTGGTGACGTGAGAACCATATTTAGTATAGAAAATGAAATGCTTGATGGCTATATTACGTGATCGATCATCGATGTCCTTGGTCAAATAATTGCAATTTATTGAGAAAACTGAAAAATAATTTGTTTAACGTTCGTTCTTACTTCTAATATTCTTTACAGACGATGGGAATGTCGATATTTTCCCCCGAAGAAGTTCTTAAACTCCTAGGCCTAAATACTCTGAATGTCACTGTCCGCATCAGAGATCGAGCCAGGTTTCTTGGAGCCAGGAAGACAACATCTAATCGAAAAAAAAAAACATTTCTCTCAACATGTTATTACTACTAACATTACTGTACATACCCTCCGGCTCCATGGCTAAGTGGTTAGCGTGCTGGCCTTTGGTCACAGGAGTCCCGGGTTCGATTCTCGGCAGGGTCGGGAATTTTAACCTTCATTGGTTAATTTCGCTGGCACGGGGGCTGGGTGTATGTGTCGTCATCATCATCATTTCATCCTCATCACGATGCGCAGGTCACCTATGGGTGTCAAATCAAAAGACCTGCACCTGGCGAGCCGAACATGTCCTCGGACACTCCCGGCACTAAAAGCCGTACGCCATTTCATTTCAGTGTACAGACCGTTTAGGGCCGTTTTATGAAATATTTTAACCTGTAACTGCAACTATAGCATGTGACGAAAATTTTGGAAGAACACTTTTTAATTCCGAAGAGTAGACTCAGCTTTTAATGGTCTAATGATAAGAGGTGCGGAACTAAACAATACCACTGAGCTAGTTGCAAATAGAGGATTGCGGAGCGCTGAGTTAATTCACAGAGCTTTGCAAACTTAACGCTGAAAGGCGCAACATTCTCTAATTTAAGTATGTATTATGGCACTGAAAGATTCTTCGAATGAACAAGAGATGGCACTGCGTGATTGTGCATTCGTCTGTTAGGCTTCCGTATAGTAAATAATTACAAACGTAAGAGAAATGTAATTAAAATTAAAATACATTTATTTCTTGTTTGCTATAGTATATAGTATATATAAACCGTATTCACTATTTGTCTGAGAATCGGCATCAGCCACCGCTGATATTGTCCGTCTCCATTTACCGATTCGTTCCGAACAACAGCGCGTGGTATGTGCTGGCTTTGCGGGTTGCTTATCAAGTAGCTAGGAGCTAGCTCCTGGTAACTGGTCTGTACGTTGGGTTGCCTATAACATCATGTGACAGGATTTTACGATTACATGATCGAGTTGTACAGGAATGACTAGAAATGATAACTGAAATTTAGTGACGACAGTGCATCAGGTCGAGAATAATTCCATATAGTGATCCGACGTGTTCAATCGTAACTATTACTAGAATTAAATTTCTCTGAATCTGTAGATAAATGCTTGACAACTGAAACGTGTAATGTGTAGGCATGTCTACAATTACGGGCCATGAAATTATCAATCTAAACATGTAATAATATGTGGTTTTGTGCTTCCACGGCTCGTAATAATAAGCACGATGATAAAGCTTTTGCTGTGTCAAAATAACAAGGTGAAATTCTATACGTTTTGCAGAGAATTTTGCTACGCGTCTTCAGAAGAAAATGTTGTCTGCCCCTCGTAAGAATTTTCTAATTATGATGGTTTGATTTTGAGAACACTTCATCGTTGGTCTGTTGTGTTACTCTCGCTCGTCACTAGATGGCTCGCTGTCTGCAACATGTAACATTCTATTTCCTCCTCTTATCATATGAATAGACTGCCTTCTTCTTCTGCTTCTTACTGTTTTCTCACACCTGCCCGGTCGGGGGTGCGAACTCTGTCACACATGTAGGTTTGCTCCTGTTTTACGGACGGATGTCCTTCTTTACGCCACCGTATGTGGAGGCATGTAATCACAATTGCGTTTTCCTGTGGTTGTTGGTAGTGTGGTGTCTCCTCTTAATTTGAATATAGTAGTGTTGGGACAAACACAAACACCCAATCTCCGAGCCAGAAGAATTCCCGATCGGTCCGGGAATCAAACCCGGGACCCCTCTGAACCAAAAGCCTCAACGCTAAACATTCAGCCAAGGAGTTGGACGTCATAAGAATTCATAGTACATCGTGTAATATTTCTATTCATCTTATATCCTTTATTTCACTTTTGCGTCAGATTTACACCTGAACAAATAATATTAGATTAATTTTATGATTTCTGGATAACCAGTGTCTTCACATATTATGGCCAGCTGTCCGATTAATTTGGAAGTTTATCAGCTGTTGACCGTCTGAAAACCCCAAGTTAGGAAAATATATATATTCGCTAATGGGTCAATTCCCGGCCAAAAGAAAAATGTGCCGAGGTGGCTGGAGCAACTGAAAAAACAGCTGTGGTAAGCTGAAGAGAGTTATTTTAAATTATTTTCTAAAGAAAAAATGCAGGGGCACAAGGAAATATGTCTCTTCTATAGAATAATATGACATTTCAACCAAGTAAGAAAACTGAGGGAGTCTGTAACCAGTACCATTCAGAGGTGTCCACCTCCGTACGGTAACGATTAGCGTTGTTAGTTGACGTCTTTGGAGGCCCGGGTTGGATTCCCGGTACTGTAGGAAATTTAAGACTTGCAAGAGTGCTGGTATGTGCGACGTTGGGGTGTGCCTGAAGAGAGATACACTACCCCGAGACGAGAACACGAATTTATATTTAGCAGATGATGTTCACCTTGTCAGACTTTATTTAGCTGCCTCTCTGGATCAGTCCTAGAGTGTCGGCCTCCGGATCACAAGATAGCGGGTTCAAACCCGGCAGAAGTAGTCGTATGTTTGAAGGGCGTAAGAAAGTCCATTCGACACTCCATGTCGTACGATGTCGGCATGTTAAGGATCTCTGGTGACATATTCGGTGTTTACCCGGCAACATTAATTAAAATCTCAGCCATAGACGCCTAAGAGAGTTTCGGTTTACTCGGTACGCCACCTTGTAGGCCTAGAGTGAAACGAAACGTCGAAATTGACGAGACAGATGGCGTCTAAAAAAAATTTGAAACACCTAGTGCAAGAAGTTGGGACGTTGACAAACAGATGTCACAACTAAAGTGATAGAGTAATTTGTTATTTTAAAGTTTCCTAAACTGACTGGATTTCTTTTTTTTTTTTGTTTGTTTTGTTTTCATGTATCACTGGTTGCAACAACTATTTCAAGAAATTTGGACTTTTCTCCATAGATGTCTCTATTAAAGAACTGAGGTCATGCGCTCTGGTGCAAATTGGAAAAACTAGAAATTTAAAGAAGTATTGTGTTTATAGGTTTTCTCAACTGAATTGACTTTAATTATGTTTAATACTTTAAGGTTTGAAACACTTCCTTCTCATCCCGCCAGCTTTGGAGTCTGGCCAATCAGAAAGTTTGTGTATTTATTTTTCAGCCAATCATAGGCTTCTTGTAACCTTTTGTCCTTCCATTAAAATGAGAGGGTGTGTCAGGATTTAGTCCAGAGCCTTCTCAAAACTTCCTCTCGGGTATAAAAGCTGTCGCTTTTTCGAGTTAACTTGTCTTATTGATCATCGAATTACTGAGTGTGTGTGTGTTAAAAGAGGAGGCGAGGGTCCTCATTCTTCGGCAGGCAGAGCATCAGCCCAGATAATGGCCACCAGTTTTCTATCTCCGTAGTTATCTCCGCAAGCCGAACTCGAGGGGAAGGTTCCTATCTTTAACTGTGTAACAGCCAATTTCCTAAACTGTAAACTTTCTTCCATCTCATGTAAAATTTCATTTAAGTCGTAAGGGACTTAAACTGTAAATCGGGGATAGAGAGTGTGTTACCCTCTCGAATTCCCCCTTCAATTAATCTTGAGGTGACTACGATTTTGTAATTGCTTGTCTCTTGTAAATTGTAACTTCGCCATCTAGTCACCTCAGTAATTTGGGATTAGCCTGTGTATCATCGGGCTGCAAGCCCAAGTAGGATTTTAACCGTGGTTTTCAAGGATCGCAAGTGTACGTCTCCATACATTTTTTAGTTTAGACCAGAAATGTAACCTGTTCTTTTTCGCGAAGGCCCGGTAGAATGGGTACTAGATACCCCTGTGTAAACTAAAAGCTAATTAATATTGTGCCTAGAGAGGCCTGAAGGTGTACTTTTATTGAGCAGAGCCGCTCTCTTCGGTCTTGTAATAGATAATGGTTGCCTTGAGTAGGCTGTAAGAGTTCGGGAGCGCTGTCTCCTTGGTAGAAGTAGTAGAGCATGTAAGCTTTTTCTGGTAATGTAATAGATATTTGTGTGATATTGAGTGGTGCCTTTGGAAGGCCATAAATTGTAACAGTTGGAGCAAAGTGTTCTTGAAAATTGTGTTTTGGGAGATCTCTCCTTGTTTATCTAACTAAACGCAACATTGGCGATGTTGGGACCTTTGTAAATTATGAGCTTGAAGCTCAAAATTGTAAATTAACAATTCTTGGTTTTCTGTTTTGTACCAAAATTGCTCTGTATCTGAAATCCTTTTCTTTAACCAAGTGAAAACTTTTGTTAAAATTTGAGATCTGAAAAGAAATGTAACCTTTATTTTAAAGTTTTAAATTAATCTTTGACTATTGTATATAGACCCATTCCCACCAACACATTCTTTCACCTCTGCGTTCCACAGAATACCCCGGAACAATTACAACAGTCTGGATCTAGAAAATTATTTGAGAAAATTCACTTCGCACGTTTGTTGGATCGACTGGATGGCTGACGCTGTTTTCCAAATACCAAACGTGTTACAAGCGTGGTCACTCGAACCGAATATCAGCCTCTACATTAGTTCCGTTTCTGTACTTGGTTTTCATTTGTGTGAGAGAAGGAAAGGTACACTGACACAGGTGTGTTGTCATGAAAGGCATTAAACGCAATATTGTGTTTCTAGAAACTGTCATTTAGAGGGGATGTCATGGAGCCGAAAGGAGATCAGAGACGTGGAGTTGTAATATAAGGTCTTAACAAGATACTGCCAACTTGTATCATTTATCGGCCAAGAATTGCGTGAGTTATACAACAGTGAAGACATAGTCACTAAATTTAGAATAGTGTTCTATTAATTTTGCTTGTACAATAAAATTTCGCTCTTTAAATACTGAACAACTTACGTTATTATAGCGGACCCCTTTGATTATCGTCACGGTCCCTCAGGGGTCCGCGGACCACACTTTGGGAATGGCTGCACTCGACTTTTAAAACCATACGAAATGATCATTTGCGAAATGATCATCTGCATACAACACACCCCACTACCAACCACCACAGAATCGAAAAATTGTAAACACGTCCTTCCATATAAGGTTGGCTTCAGGAAGGGTATCTGGCCGTAAAATTGGATTGTATCCTCATGGAGTGCGGACCGTAATAAATTACATTGGAAAAGAGACCATAACGAATAACAGAAGCTTTCGTCTGATGTTATTTATTGCTTCCCAACCTTGCACTTTCTTACTCTCCGCGCTGTTACCCTGTAGAGCGACGTTATGTCAGCCAGTGATACACCGATTACGAGAGTATTCACATACTCGTGCGCCATATACCGCTCAATGCGCTCACAAAACGGGTCACCTAGGATTCAGATAGATTGGTAGTTAATCACTGATTAGCAAGAGTAATTGCATGGAAAACGTTAGTTACATTTTGGATCCTACCATTAAAGTGATGCCACAATTCACTCTGACATAGCGTCCCGTTTTAATTATAATTGCCGGTTCCCGTGGCGTAGGGGTAGCATGCCTGCCTCTTACCCGGAGGTTCGATTCCCGGCCAGGTCAGGGATTTTTACCTGGACCTGAGGGCTGGTTCGAGGTCCACTCAGCCTACGTGATTAGAATTGAGGAGCTATCTGACAGTGAGATAGCGGCCCTGGTCTAGAAAGCCAAGACTAACGGCCGAGAGGATTCGTCCTGCTGACCACGCGACACATCGTAATCTGCAGGCCTTCAGGCTGAGCAGCGGTCGCTTGGTAAGCCAAGGGCCTTCAAGGGCTGTAGTGCCATGGGGTTTTGGTTTGTTTAATTATAATTATATGTAATTTTGCGATAGCAGTTCTTATGGGACGAATGGTTAGACTCAGTTTCTAACAATTTAAAGATAGGAGGTATTATTGTTATAATCACTTCATGGTAAAAAATGACCACTTCTTCAAATAGAACGGGTAAGCTATTGTGCCAAATATATTTCCTTTTGGATGCCTTTAAGAAATAAATTAACTTTTTAGAAATAAATACGAGACTGACAAAGTGAACACGCTTCAGTATTTTAGAATCAGCAGGATGACTATGACGGCAGCTCTGAAATTATGTGCTTATTTTTTGAAGCAAGCAAGCTTGTAGTTTTACGTGACTTTTGATATCGTGATCAAAGCCACAGGAGCTTCAGTTTTAGGTGGAATCCGAACCACAAGGAGGTGGCATTTCATTTTATAAATCCCACATGTATTGACCAGGTTTCAAACCGTGACCTCCTTGGTGAGAAGCGAGTGAGTGACGTAGCCATTCTATCACACTTCGCTTAATTTTTTGAAGCCATGTGTAATGGAACTGACTGTAGTAGGAACGTACTGGGTGCTGAAAAGATAATAGAAATGTTCCTTTTCCAAATTATGTACAGGTAATATCATCTTTTACAACCTGTGGGTCGCAAGAGGTGACTAAGGGATGATGATCTTAGAACCGTGAAACTACTTGTGCTTAGTACCATTACGTGAGGAACACCATGGTTCTACGTTACCAATGAGTAGTGCCTTTATGTGAGGAGAATCACAGTTCTGTGATTAGTAGGCTCTACGATCGTGTGTATTCCACCAAAGCGGGAGAACGGGCATTCGGCTGCGCGAACTGATTTCCATGCGACGTAACGTTGTGCTGGAATGTGTCGGTTCCCCTGGGTTCAGAATAAATCTGCGCTACCTATGAGTAGTACCACCTTACGAGAAACACCATGGGTGTACGTTGCCTGTGATTTGTACCACTATATGAGAAAAACCACGGGTTTGGCTTGCGCCCGTGGTATGTACAACTATATGCGAAAATCATGGATCTGCGTTACCTGAGAATAGTTCCATTATGTGAAGAATACCATGGGTTTGTATTACTGTGGTTGTTACCATAATGCGTCATACACCGTGGGTCTACATTGCCTATGATTAGTAGCACTATGTGGCCAACACCGTAAGTATAAGTTGCCCGTGATTAGTCCCACTATGTGCGGAGCACCATGGGTCTGCGTTGCTTGTGAGTAGTGCCTTTATGAGCGAAACACCATGGGTTTGTGTTACCTGTGAGTGATGCCATCGTGTGCGACATACGATAGGTCTACATATCCTGTGATTAGTACCACAATTAGAGAAACACCATGATTCTACATTTCCTGTGATTAGTACCACTACTGGAGAAACACCATGAGTATACATTTCCTGTGATTAGTACCACAATTAGAGAAACACCATGAGTATACATTTCCTGTGATTAGTACCACCATTAGAGAAACACCATGAGTATACATTTCCTGTGATTAGTACCACCATTAGAGAAACACCATGAGTCTACATTTCCTGTGATTAGTACCACCATTAGAGAAACACCATGAGTATACATTTCCTGTGATTAGTACCACCATTAGAGAAACACCATGAGTATACATTTCCTGTGATTAGTACCACCATTAGAGAAACACCATGAGTATACATTTCCTGTGATTAGTACCACAATTAGAGAAACACCATGAGTATACATTTCCTGTGATTAGTACCACCATTAGAGAAACACCATGAGTATACATTTCCTGTGATTAGTACCACAATTAGAGAAACACCATGAGTATACATTTCCTGTGATTAGTACCACCATTAGAGAAACACCATGAGTATACATTTCCTGTGATTAGTACCACCATTACAGAAACACCATGAGTATACATTTCCTGTGATTAGTACCACCATTAGAGAAACACCATGAGTATACATTTCCTGTGATTAGTACCACCATTAGAGAAACACCATGAGTCTACATTTCCTGTGATTAGTACCACCATTAGAGAAACACCATGAGTATACATTTCCTGTGATTAGTACCACCATTAGAGAAACACCATGAGTATACATTTCCTGTGATTAGTACCACCATTACAGAAACACCATGAGTATACATTTCCTGTGATTAGTACCACCATTAGAGAAACACCATGAGTATACATTTCCTGTGATTAGTACCACCATTACAGAAACACCATGAGTATACATTTCCTGTGATTAGTACCACCATTAGAGAAACACCATGAGTATACATTTCCTGTGATTAGTACCACCATTAGAGAAACACCATGAGTATACATTTCCTGTGATTAGTACCACCATTACAGAAACACCATGAGTATACATTTCCTGTGATTAGTACCACCATTAGAGAAACACCATGAGTATACATTTCCTGTGATTAGTACCACCATTACAGAAACACCATGAGTATACATTTCCTGGGATTAGTACCACCGTTAGAGAAACACCATGAGTATGCATTTCCTGTGATTAGTACCACCATTAGAGAAACACCATGAGTATACATTTCCTGTGGTTAGTACCACCATCTGCCATTGCTGGCAGGACCTAGTGTTTACAGTGCACTATGTCTTCTGGTATGGGCTAGAGCAATTTTGTTACTTTCATAGATCTGTCTCTGTCTTATCCTTGGCTTTGACAATATGAAAGTGACTGAGGTATGAGCGTTGCTAGTAATGCCATTCCTTCTGCAGCCAGTCCCTGCTATGAATGGTGTGAAAATGTTGCTCATAGCGTCGGTTGGTGTATGCATTTCAGTGGGCTTGGCAGGCTGATATGTAATGGCAACCTCTGGCTCAGTGAGGAAAGCAACGGGAAACTACCTCACTCCGCATTTCCCCAGTACGCCTCTTCCGTGATGCCTATGCCATCTATGACAGCTGATGGCAGAGCTGTTGAGGATCCAACCAGCCTTAAGGGTGAAGACTGAACATACACAGTACCACCATTAGAGAAAGACTATGAGTCCGCGTTACCTGTGATTGGTACCATTATAGGAGAAACACCATGGTTCTACCTCGCAGTGCTTAGCACCATTAGGAAGGGCCGGCGACCTGGATTTTGTACCCTTTAGATAATACGCATCATCCCAGTAATTCATGCTTCGTGAATTGCATCCACTGATTGTTTTTGTTTCATCATCATTATTCGTTTTAGATTCTTGTCAGTGGTTAAATTTTGAAGGTTCAATTTTCGTTTCGTTCATCTCTTACCATTTGGCGACGATGACCTAGCTGTTAGGCCCCTTTAAACAGCAACAATCATCATCACCTTATTTTTTCTTCTACTTAGAATGCACTCTCCTCGCATAAAGTTGGTGAATATTATTAAACCGAGCGAGTTGTCCATGCTGTTAGGGTCACGTAATTGTGAGCTTCCATTCGGGAGACGGTGGGTTCGAATTCCACCGTCGGCAACTCTGAAGTTGGCCATCTGTGGTTTCCCCATTTTCACACCAAGAAAATGCTGGGTCTGTTCCTTAATTAAGGCCACGGGCGATGTGTTAGTGTGACGTTAAACCACTAAGAAAACAAATTATCAAATAATTTATCCTTCTTGCATCTCCCGCACCAGACTTGCCATATTGTGGATGTGGAACTACTGTTGGAGCTTCCGCGCACGGGATAATTGTCCCACCCATGCTCACGTTCCTTTCTGTTTTGCTTTAAATGATCAGGTGTATCAGGCTTCATTTATAATTTAGATACATGTGATGGAATAAGAATGCTTTCTACCGAGGTCGATAGATGCAGTCGCTTAAGTGCGGCCAGTATCCAGTGTTCAGGAGATAGTGGGTTCGAACTCCACTGTCGTCAGCCCTGAAGATGGTTTTCCGTGGTTTCCCATTTTCACATCAAGCAAATGCTGGGGTCACGGGTGCTTCCTTCCCACTCCCATCCCTTTCCTGTCCCATCGTCGCTACAAGACCTATCTGTGTCAGTGCGACGTAAAACAACTTGCAAAATAAAGAATGCTTTCCTACGTTTTGTGAGGGGTTTGGACTGCACATCATTACGCAACAGAGTAATTCCGGGTTGGTGATGCTGTCTCCATGGAAACTTTGATGCGTCGACATTTCGATGGCCTGCGATCGATTCCTTGACGAAGCCTTTTCGTGTCCTGGCAGGTTGTGTAGGCAGTATTAATTACAAATACGGAAATATACGATGAGGAAATAGGCTTCCCGAAACATGTTATCTAGTAGTAAATTTTCATTCAACTTGGGACGGAGCCCCATCATCAGGATTTCTAAAGATAGTTTTCCGTAGGTTCCAGCGTTCACCCCAAACAAACACCGGAAGATTTATATTACATAAAACCATTATTGCTCCTTCACTAGTTATATATTATTCCTATCGCACAATACCGAAAACATTGTGTTAGTCTGACTTTAAATAAAATGGATTATTCTTTGAGTCTTCTTCTTAATTCTCAATCCTAAGATTGGTTGGCAGCAATTCGTCTTCTCCACTCTTCTCTGTAATCCGCTAATCTGTTCATTTCCACATATGAGCCTGTTCCTACGTCATCTCTGATCTGTCTTGAATATTGCAGTCTAGGTCTTCCTCTCCCTCTTTTACCTTCAGTCATTCCTTCCATGACATTAACTATGAAACCATTGTGCCTATAGAGATGGCCAATTAATTGGTCTCTTCTTTTTCTTATTGTTGCTAAAAAGGATCTTTTTTTCACCTATTCGTCGAAGAACTTCTTCATCGGTGAGTTTTTCTGTCCATGAGATCTTTTCCATCCTCCTCCAGCACCACATCTCAAATGCTTCTTTGAGTATCCGGCAAAAAAACTTGGAAAACGTTTCAGCCTGAGTTGACCGCGCGCGATTCAGCTCATCAAGCTGTGACATATCAAGTTGCAGTAATGTGAGAGAGAGAGATGTCCAGAGAACATTCCTGGGACAGGTAGAGAAGAGGTTTCTCTTAAATTTAGCTCTCGTGTCATTTAATTACAGCCCGCTACTCTGCTGGCTGGAGCTCATCAAATACACTTAGACGATGAAGCTAAAACCTCGTCTTTATCGAGTTAACCTTCTATTGCGTTGTTCATTGACCGTCAGACAATATTTCACTCTCTCCTTGAGACTGTGAAATGTGGATCTAACTTGCTGTATTAAAGGAGGAAACATAAAAGTAATATTCTCTACTGCTATCGTTTTAAGAGACCTCAGAGTGCCATAGTTTTGCCCGAATGTGGGCTATTTACATTAAATCTATTGACACAAGTCTCCAGTTTTTAGGAACATTGAAATTGAAACGACTGTGCTGTCCATCGCCGCGGAAAACGTGTATGAACTACCGCGACATTAAACCTGTAGCAGGAATAATAAAGAATCATAAATAGTTTAAATGACACCAGCGTTCGAAATTACAGACTTATGTACACTCATAACGAACGAGTGCTGTGAAAATCGTAGTAGAAAGATATTATAAAGGAGATACGAGTTACATTTTACCAAGTAGTCATTATCTGAGACCAAAAAGTGGGAAAAAAACTTTTAATTTGCATCATGATCAGTGAATGAAGGACGAGTCCATACACTGATTACAAAATTTCACACTGTCTAAATTAAAAGCTGCCGGGCTGAGTGGCTCAGACGGTTGAGGCGCTGGCCCTCCGACCCCAACTTGGCAAGTTCGATCCTGGCTCAGTCCAGTGGTATTAGAAGGTGCTCAAATACGTTAGCCTCCTGTCGGTAGATTTACTGGCACGTAAAAGAACTCCCGTGGAACTAAATTCCGGCACCTCGGCGTCTCCGTAAACCGGAAAAGATTAGTTAGTGGGACGTAAAGCAAATAGCATTATTATTATTATTATTATTATTATTATTACTTATTAAAAGCTAATTCTTTTGGGATGGTAAATTACAGCTGTCTAAACAGCACTCCCAGCGCAACTGCGCACCAGCTGCGTGCTAGTGTTGCACGAGGCATCAAACTGTTTGTTTCTCCCTCGCGTACCTCACATTTTCTCAGCACCTGACATAGGGTGCAATGTGTACAGTGGATGGTAGCATTTCACCTAAGGCTAATCTTGAAAAGAAACAGGCAAGTGGAGAATCTTCGATCTTCAAACGGGAGTGGGAGGTGTTTTATTTATTCATTCCACTTAGTGAAAATGCTAAATAAAAGACTTATCATTTTACAAAATTTAAAGAAACATTTCCTGGATTGCCATTATAATCGAAAATATAGGGAAGTCATTCGAAGTTTAAAAGAGAATTTTCCACTTTAGTCATTCACTTTGCAGAGCATAAGTCCACTCCCGATTTATTTGTTGAAACTTTTTCTGTGTTACCTTAAAACGTTCCACATATCTTGTAGTAGGAGATCCTAAAACTCCAGTGCAGTACCAGTCTGACAGATAGGATCAACAACTCGCCTACTTCGCAAGAGTTTTACACCGAGCTCGATAGCTGCAGTCGCTTAAGTGCGGCCAGTATCCAGTAATCGGGAGATAGTGGGTTCGAGCCCCACTGTCGGCAGCCCTGAATATGGTTTTCCGTGGTTTCCTATTTTCACAGCAGGCAAATGCCGGGGCAGTACCTTAATTAAGGCCACGGCCGCTTCCTTCCACTTCCTAGACCTCTCCTATCCCATCGTCGCCATAAGACATATCTGTGTCGGTGCGACGTTAAGCAAAATAGCAAATATAGCAAAAGAGTTTTACAACATATTCCCTCGTAGAGTGTATCAGAGACTCCATAAGGAGGCGGCCAAAGTGTTGCCTGTGTTCTCTTCCACATATATTTATGAAAATCTTCTTTCGGCTTTAAAGCTCATCTAGCAAGCGGCTCTTCCTGACGGCAACCTCTTCCCTGAGATTGACTGGCGTTTTCCTGAATACCTGTTCCCAATATATAAAGAATTTGTAAATAGAAATCAGCAGCGAATTGAAGTGCACAACATGTAAATACAAACGGTAAGCACCCACTAAAATACTATTATACTAAATACTACACACAATAAGCTAGTACATTTACTGCAGAACTCGAAAATTGAAAACAAAAATTGTAATGACAAGACTTCCATAAAATGTGCCCGATTTCTGCTCAACGAATTTATCACGATGACTCTACCTGTGTTTCCACGTGACCGCAAGTGAATTAGAGGAGTATCAGTGAGGCAGCACACCACAGTATTTCCTGGACAGACCTGTGATAAACTACCCAGGACCATCATATTGGTAGAGTATGTGATTTTCCGGAGTGATTACACACAGATCGTCCTAAAGAAGTTCATTTGTTATTGACGCAACGCCACACTTTGTGTTTTAAGTGCAAGGGTTCGTACCTCATTCGTTGCTCATCATTTTGTGAACTTTGACAATGACCACTACTCCTATCTTCTATGCAGATGTAGATCCTTTCCGCTCCAAATTTCCCCTCTTTTTGTTGTACGAAAGATTTTCTATTAGTAGTCAATATTGAGCATGCATATTTTTTGCTAGGGGCTTTACGTTGCACCGACACAGATAGGTCTTATGGCGACGATGGGATAGGAAAGGCCTAGGAGTTGGAAGGAAGCGGCCGTGGCCTTAAGGTACAGCCCCAGCATTTGCCTGGTGTGAAAATGGGAAACCACGGAAAACCACTTTCAGGGCTGCCGATAGTGGGATTCGAACCTGCTATCTCCCGGATGCAAGCTCACAGCCGAGCATGCATACTAGATGTTCCGTGGCGTTTTCGACAATATCAACATCGTCGTAGAAGTAGGATATGTTCACCGTCAGACATATTCGAGTGATTATTGGAGGCTACTGGCTACTGCAAAGGATGTTAAGAAAATCACTATAATTGCCTAGACATATTTGCATTGCATTGCATTGAATCATTCTCAAACTAACAGAGTATTTGAACTGACATTTGCTTGACTTTTCCGTGTTCTGAATAATGTTCCGTGACAACAGCCCATGTTAACCCCTCTTAATGACTGCTACCAAATGTTAACTGTGATTTTCAACCCGATTATTACAGAATGTCGCTTGTTGACTTTGAGGTTTACTATTGTAAAAGGTACATTCGCACCGGAGTTGTCTGGACAGGCCTATGGTAAACTGCGCAGAACGATCATGTTTGTATAGTAAGGTGATTCAATGTGTGATTGTCCGGAGTGGTTTCACATATGATGTAAAGTGAAGTGATGACAGAATATCTTCTTACACATTACGCATGCATACTTCAAGTATTGTACAGCGGGTGGTATGATCCAGGGGGCAAAGAAAGCTGTTACCTACCTCGCAAACCGTTTTCTCAATTAAAATAAATCATATTTTACGAGTTACGTAATATTCATACCTGTCTTCCATAAGATTATTTGTATTTATCTCCCAAACATCTGTATAAGAAATATGGTGAAAGATTAAATCCAAGTAACTATATATGGATGACTGTTAGGTTCACTAAGCAAAATTTAGACTAGAATATCGGCAAAACGACTTACGCATAGGGCAGACGGGTGCTCGATCCTGTCCAGATTCTAGTTAGGATTTAGATAGGGAATGAACACAAGTGATAATATAATGGAAGTGAAAACAATTATGAACTAATACATAATGATGATGATGATGATGATGATGATGATGATGATGATGATGATGAAGGAGAAGCAAGATGTACATTGCGGTAATCGATTTAGCAAAAGTTTTGATCGGTGAGTAGGGCAATTGATAATATAATTTAATGTCAAAGTATACATTTCTATTGACACTAATAAAATATGCAGACTTAGACCACATAAATACAAGAAGAATATTAATGAGTATTGGATATTTATGAAAGCACAACAAAGAAGTACTATATGAATTTTATTGTTTTAAGATATTGTTGCGAGTGGTAAAGGTACAATAATCAGAAATGGATCATTTAAAAATCGTACCGCATCATCATATAATATGACAGTCTTCAGAAGAAATTGATTGATTGATTGATTGATTGATTGATTGATTGATTGATTGATTGATTGATTGATTGATTGATTGATTGATTGATTGATTGATTGATTGATTGATTGATTGATTGATTGATTGATTGATTGATTGATTGATTGATTGATTGATTGATTGATTGATTGATTGATTGATTGATTGATTGATTGATTGATTGATTGATTGATTGATTGATTGATTGATTGATTGATTGACATTAATTTTAAATTACTCTCCTCGACATCTGTTGACCCGC
This sequence comes from Anabrus simplex, assembly GCF_040414725.1. NCBI lineage: Eukaryota > Metazoa > Arthropoda > Insecta > Orthoptera > Tettigoniidae > Anabrus > Anabrus simplex. The sequence continues at coordinate 347,820,257 of NC_090267.1, read as the reverse complement.
AAATACGGCCTCATGAATTATAACTTTGTATTTCCCGGACATTTTTTGTTATTAAGAACATGTTACCTATTCTCGGCTGACGTTATAATTTCCTGTTTCACACGCGAATTTGAGAAGGAACGGTCAATTTTAAAAGATTATAAAGTCTCGCATAATATCGATAGCAACAATGTCTCGGCATAATTTGGTAGCATGAACCTATCTCTCTGCTAGAGCACAAATTTCGTTCTAGAAGGAGCACGAAGAGGTCTCGCAGAACAAGACTGTCACTCAAAGGGTTAAGGAAGTGGAGCGGAGAGCACTTAGCCTCTGGTATCATTAACTAAATGAAAAGAGGATTAAAACACAACTTTCGGCAATGATTCATTGATTTACGGTTCACCTAAGTGAGTGATACCTAACTCATCGATCATAACATTCACAGCCCTTCCAACTAGAGTTAATTCCAATCAGCTACAAATATGCACAGTCACTACAAGCAAAGCAAGATCGTAGTTCTAGTCGAAATCGTAATCATTGTGTGGCTCCTTGGTTCCGTAGAAATGAGCAGGTTAGCGCAAGAGAGGATTGCATTTAAATATGCCAAAATCCGTCCTCTTCTAAAAACACAGGCTGAATAATGTAATATTTTGTTATTTGTTTCTTAGATTTTTCTATGTACGATACGATATCCTTATGATTTAAAACGTAAAATAAGGATCCGTTCTGTTCTACTTGGGTTCTATTAGGGACGTCCTGTACGATACGGGACGCCTAGCAAACAGTTCGAAATTCCACGGTGTACCTACTCGGGAAGCTGGAAAACATAGTGGAATAGTTCTTGTTGCCTCAAATTGTGTGCCTATTGCTATTCCTTGATGAATTTTGTATTTCTGAATCTGTCTCTTGGCACAGGCCAGAGATAAATGTAGCTTCCGCTCGAGTCTCATTCTCATTTGTGACTGTGACGGCATGGAAGCCTCGTGGTGCAATAGATTATTCTGGCTCAGTGAGGAAAATAATGGCTAACTATCTCACTCCTCCTTATCATACCTAGTACGCCTGATTATGGGCTCTCTGTACCTAACCGTAATAACCTTTGGTGGGCTATTTGAAAATCCAACATGCCTCAAGGCTGATGACCTAACAGACATACAGACCGTACATTGACCACTAACGTACAATTTTTACCTGTTTCATTCCCCTGAGATGATGCCAAAACATTGAAAGTAACCAGGAGAACGTGATTTTCCCAGAATCACAAAAAAATGTAATATTTCTCTCTTTGCGAGGCCGTACTAACCCTATTAGGGTAATATACCCTTAGAGCACGGTATTGATATAATGACATCCGGTCGAACCGGAAGTGTAGCACTGTGTATGCTGGAGGAGCCGACTTGTTATGTCTCATTTCCTGCTCGGAGATGCAATTATAGTCCCCTGAGGGAAGAGGCGCGCTTGCCAGGCGGAGAGACTGCCAGAGTGGAAGCAGTTGGTAGTTGAATAACGTCGAAATGTAGATTATAAGATTGTGTTCTGTGCTGTTAGCGACCCATTCAATGTTTATCATCAAAGATACTAATTTATTTGACTCTGATCTGAATTGTAACTCTCTATAAGCAATGGGCGACCTACAGTTGGTGTTGTTTAAGGGAAAGGTGGTGGTAGTGGTGAACATTATTGTTTTAAGAGGAAGTACAACTGGACAACCATCCTCTGTTAAAAGTCAGAGGGAACAAATGGCAGAGGTTACTGCACTTCGAAAATGAAGGTATCGGCCAAAGGTCGACAAAGGCCACAAAAGCGTGAAAATGAAACACACCCTGGGATTCGCAAACCTAATACTATCGGGGTAGGAAAAGAACAAGAGTGGACCAAGGAAGGATGAAATTGAGGAGCCTGGCAGAAGTGGAAACACTTCCAGGACTCGGCTAAGGGCCCCGTTTTCGCCAACCTACACCCCCAAGGCCCCTGGGGCCTTTTAAGGGGAAATAGGCTATATACTTTTCCGGTTTAATAGACTTCGGACATTCTTTTGAAGAATGGTTGGTTGGTTGGTTGGTTGGTTGGTTGGTTGGTTGGTTGGTTGGTTGGTTGGTTGGTTGGTTGGTTGGTTGGTTGGTTGGTTGGTTGGTTGGTTGGTTGGTTGGTTGGTTGGTTGGTTGGTTGGTTGGTTGGTTGGTTGGTTGGTTGGTTGGTTGGTTGGTTGGTTGGTTGGTTGGTTGGTTGGTTGGTTGGTTGGTTGGTTGGTTGGTTGGTTGGTTGGTTGGTTGGTTGGTTGGTTGGTTGGTTGGTTGGTTGGTTGGTTGGTTGGTTGGTTGGTTGGTTGGTTGGTTGGTTGGTTGGTTGGTTGGTTGGTTGGTTGGTTGGTTGGTTGGTTGGTTGGTTGGTTGGTTGGTTGGTTGGTTGGTTGGTTGGTTGGTTGGTTGGTTGGTTGGTTGGTTGGTTGGTTGGTTGGTTGGTTGGTTGGTTGGTTGGTTGGTTGGTTGGTTGGTTGGTTGGTTGGTTGGTTGGTTGGTTGGTTGGTTGGTTGGTTGGTTGGTTGGTTGGTTGGTTGGTTGGTTGGTTGGTTGGTTGGTTGGTTGGTTGGTTGGTTGGTTGGTTGGTTGGTTGGTTGGTTGGTTGGTTGGTTGGTTGGTTGGTTGGTTGGTTGGTTGGTTGGTTGGTTGGTTGGTTGGTTGGTTGGTTGGTTGGTTGGTTGGTTGGTTGGTTGGTTGGTTGGTTGGTTGGTTGGTTGGTTGGTTGGTTGGTTGGTTGGTTGGTTGGTTGGTTGGTTGGTTGGTTGGTTGGTTGGTTGGTTGGTTGGTTGGTTGGTTGGTTGGTTGGTTGGTTGGTTGGTTGGTTGGTTGGTTGGTTGGTTGGTTGGTTGGTTGGTTGGTTGGTTGGTTGGTTGGTTGGTTGGTTGGTTGGTTGGTTGGTTGGTTGGTTGGTTGGTTGGTTGGTTGGTTGGTTGGTTGGTTGGTTGGTTGGTTGGTTGGTTGGTTGGTTGGTTGGTTGGTTGGTTGGTTGGTTGGTTGGTTGGTTGGTTGGTTGGTTGGTTGGTTGGTTGGTTGGTTGGTTGGTTGGTTGGTTGGTTGGTTGGTTGGTTGGTTGGTTGGTTGGTTGGTTGGTTGGTTGGTTGGTTGGTTGGTTGGTTGGTTGGTTGGTTGGTTGGTTGGTTGGTTGGTTGGTTGGTTGGTTGGTTGGTTGGTTGGTTGGTTGGTTGGTTGGTTGGTTGGTTGGTTGGTTGGTTGGTTGGTTGGTTGGTTGGTTGGTTGGTTCCAGGTGACTTACATGATGTTGTTTACAGTTAATTGCTAGCCGGAGCCACATAATGATGGGTATTTTAGCCCCCTTTTGAGCCATGATTTAAACCCATGATTTAGGATCCAATAACGCAATCGGAATGCGTGTTATCAATTTCTAAAGACTTGTGCCTAAAAAGTTGTCGCGAATACATGCACTATTCTTGAACACGTGTTAAAGTAAACGTATTTTCAAAGAGTAAACTGTCTGTGTGGATGAGTGGTAGTGTGTTGGCCTCCGAATTCCAAGGTAGCGGGTGAAAACCCGGCAGAGATAGTCGGAGTTTTGATGGACAGTAAAAAAGCCCATTTGACACTCCATATCGTATGATGTCGACATGTTAAAGATCTCTGGTGTTCACCCGAGGAGGAGGAGGAGGAGGAGGAGGAGGAGGAGGAGGAGGAGAAGTATGGAGTGAGAGCGACTGAAACAATGAGTTAGAATTACAGGCCGTGTTGCGAAATTCATCCAGCTAACTGTACAAAGCCGAACATTGCGGAAGTAGGCTTTACTATATTCACGGCTGCAGAGATGTGATAATTTATTTTTTCAATTGCACATGTTTAGGAATTTTTATTACATAAAAAGCCTAGTCCTGCTTTTTACTGCCTAGATCAGGGTCGAAATTCTATAGCAGAGAGACAGAAAATATTCAACTTCCCATCAAGTACTCCCTTTATACCATGCACATGTTGAGAAGAATTTGATGGACTTGCATGATAATTATAAATATTTGTTAAATATTAATTTGAACCAGGCTGTTATTTTCTGTAGATGAAATAATTGTTTTCATTCAGACTGGTACCATGACTGATGGGCAGAACTGGAATAACTGGCACTAGTGTCAGTCAGGTTGATGTTTTCATTATCATGTTACTGTCTTGACCGTATTAAAATAATTTTATTCCATTTATTAAGGCCTTCATATGTCTGAGAATTACCATCCTTTGGCACCTATTGTAGATAGAGACAAAAACAATCTTAACAGAGTTGCTACTTGTGAAACATAAAAACTCCAATGACCGAGCGAGGTGGCCGTGCGGTTAGGGACGCACAGCTGTGAGCTGGCATCCGGGAGATAGTGGTTTCGCATCCCACTGTCGACAGCCCTGAAGATGGTTTTCCGTGGTTTCCCATTTTAACACCAGGCAAATGCTAGGGCTGTACCTTAAGACCATAGCGCTTCCTTCCCATTCCTAGGTCGTTCCTGCCCCATCGTCGCCATAAGACCTATCTGTGTCGGTGCGACGTAAAGCAAATAGCAAAAAAAAAAAAAAACCTCCAATGCTAATTGGAATGAGAAGTACTATTTCACATTATTAACCACATCTCTGAATTTCTGTGTATTATATAACTCCCCAAGTGTATCAAATAAAATAGTTAGAAGCAGGGCAAGGATTTTGATGACATGTCAGCTTCTATTTGGTTCACAACAAGGCATTGCTAACTTGTACAGAAATCCTGATCATGGTTCCCACTTTGTAGAAATGCTAATTTCTTAGCTAATTTTTGCCAGTTTGTATTTGTAGGTTATTCTAAAATTATACGTCATTATTTAGTCATTTTTTGGAATTTATTAGGCTATTTTAGGTTTTTGTGTCATTTTCTTACATGTTTGAGGATTTGAACCATTTACGCGTGTGGTATTCCATATTATCACTACTTTAACCGACGATGAATTCGGAGACATGAGAATCTTCACAACGCTTTGTAAATTTGGGGACTAAATAAACTTTGTTCACTAACTTATTTCTTGGAAATGTCCACATTCTAGGAGAGACACCTCCAATCGGAGAAGACTTCCTCGAGAACAGTCGAGAGTTTCTTCTGAAGATGTGGAGCAATGTTCTCTGCGAATAGTATAGAATTTCACTTCGTTTTCTTGACATGGCAAAAGAGCAAAAGCTTATTATAATGTCTATAACAAAGGCTATGCCAGTATCCAGTATTCGGGAGATAGTAGGTTCGAACCCCACTGTCGGCAGCCCTGAAAATGGTTTTCCGTGGTTTTCCATTTTCACACCAGGCAAATGCTGGGGCTGTACTTTAATTAAGGCCACGGCCGCTTCCTTCCCATCGTCGCCATAAGACCTATCTGTGTCGGTGCGACGTAAAGCCAGTAGCAAATATATATATATATACAGGCTATACCAAGTCGATTAGTAAATTGATAGTAAAATTTCATGGATGTCATTTTTTAAACTTTTGTATCATTTTACTGGAATGTTTCGTCATTTTATAGATCTTTTTAAAACGCTTTAGGTCATCAGAATCCTGGCTCTGGTTATGACGTGCTGTATGACGAAATCTTAGTCATTTTGACATACACAGTACCTCATTACATGAAACAGTAGCATAGTGTTGGCCCTCGAATCACAAGACCGTAGTTTTAAACCTGGAAAAAGTTTTTTGATTCCTCTTACTTACCAGGAGGAGAGATTGGAGACTGAGGACTGACACAATGAGTGACAACTACAGGCCATGTTGCAAAACGCATCCAGCTGACTGTACAACGCCTAGGTGTTCTGCCGACGCCGTATAAATCTAGGACACTGGTGGTCGAATCTCGAGGCAAATGCTGGGGCTGTACCTTAATTAAGACCACGACCGTTTCCTTTTTCCCAGTCTTAACCTTTACCTGTCCAATCGTCGCCGAAAACCTAATCTGACTTAATGCGACTTCAAGCCACTTGAACGGGGGGAAAAAGTCACTAAAGCATAGCTGGTAATTGAAAAAGATCATTTGAGAACATTGAATTCCTTGTCTCGTTCGAAAGTGTGAAACGAAACCAAAATCATCTCCGTACAGGCTATGAAGATTCTTGGAGAAGTGGAAATTAAAAACTTCACTATCCGTAACTCACCATTAGGTAGAACAGTGTGTTAAAACATTCAAGCTCTTATGTCTTCAGGCTTTTACAGTCGTGATATTACCAGCGTTTCGCCCCAGTGCAGCAGCGAGCTCATCAGTTGGAATGCTGCACCTGTCCAAGACGCCGGCGTTGAGACACCACTGCAAGCCTTCTGTGTAGGACAATGCAGTGACGGTGCACCAGGGGAAGCATGTGCCTCCACTATTGTATAAATGCCTGCCTTTGACCTACCGGTATATGAAAAAATAAGGTTCCTAGAAAGAAACCATAATTCAATTTCATCGATTGCATATGTTAAAACATTCAAGCTCTCAAGTGCTTGAGCTGATCTAGAACAGTGTGGTTAGCCGTACGCCTATCCACCTTAGATTCCAGGATTCAGCCTGTTAGTCTTTTCTGCAGAACGGTGAGTAAATCTCTGGGATGTATCTCAAGAAATAGAAGTCTAGTTTCAGAATGCCTGTACTACTTGACGAGGTCCGGCTCCATGGCTAAATGGTTACCGTGCTGGCCTTTGGTCCAGAGGGCCCCGGGCTCGATTCCCGGCCGGGTCGGGGATTTTAATCTTCATAGGTTAATTCCAATGGCTCCCGGGCTGCGTGTGTGTGCCGTCTTCTGAATTAGAATTCATCACAGGTAGGCCCTCATTCTTAGACACGCAGGTCGCCTATGCGGTGTCAACTCGAAAGACCTGCACTCGGCCACTTCGGAGGCCACACACCAATAATTTTAATTGACGAGTAAAATAACTTCTACACTCCCAGAATCATGCCCTTGCCTCCCGGTGACAAATACCCCCAAACTTCAAATTTTCACATTAATAATTCATTTTATGATTTGCAGGTTTACATTTTGAAACTCTAAATCAGACCCTCTCAAACGCCCAAAATTTCACGCGTGCAAACAGCCGCGCAGAGTTCCTGTGCACAGTGCATCGGTTCCACTTGGTTCGGCTCGGACCAACGCTTCGTCTCTGGGCTATTCGACTAAGCTCGGCTCAACTCGGCTCTGATTTGGAGTGCTACGGAGCAAGTGAGGAAGAGGGAAACAGGGGGAGCGAGCGAGACAGGCGTGGGGAAAGAGAGAGACAGCGTTATTGCTCCAAATCGAGGAGTGGGGGTCTGCACTCGGGTCAACCAAGCGAAGTCGTCTTTTGCACCGTGCACAGTGCATGCACCAGGCGCATGCACCCTAAGAGGCCCTGCTTTAAACCATTCTATTATAATTAAAATGTGCCATTTCTAATATTTTAAAGATATAAAAGTTAATCGTTATGATATATTTCTTTTAAAATGCGCTGTTTAACTTATTCATTCCAAGAACTTTTGTTAAGAGGGTAAAACTTCAAATATGATTTTCCTTCATTCTTTCATTTTTGGAAGTTATTTCACTTTTAAAATTCTTATGAATAGTATGAATTCTTGAAGTAAATTAATACCATTAACTTCTGTGTATTGTAAGCGGCTTCGCCTGACGGGCACTGCTCAAGAGAGTGAGGTTGAATCCCGGTGCAGTAGATTGAAATTATGAGTCTTAAATGCAAAATATCTGTGTTACTAAATTATCCGACACGGTAACGGACTGCTTTTCAAGGCATAGTTCTGACAATTTGCATTTTCAAATCTATAGGAATTCAAAAATCATTAAAAAATGCACCACAGCGACGTTATCACTAACAAATGTGGACGTGGTTCGAATGCACGTGGACTTGCTGAAGTAGGATACTGCATCTTTGTGGTTTGGATTCCATGGAAGACCATACCTCCCATGGTTTATGATCATAAGAACAAATAATAATGTGTGTTTAACTGTTAAGTACACCTCCTTGGCTGAATTTTCATTGTCGTAGTTTTCGGTTCAGGTGGCCTGACTTCGATTCCTTCAATGTCTCATGAACTGCTAATTTTATTTTAAGAGTTATTCTCTTGGGATTTTGTCCTAGAAGTAGGTTTTTCAATATCTCAGGGATCTCTTCTATTTAAATGACAAGAGAGTGCGTCGGTATTCCATCCCTCGACCATCAGAACAGGAAGCGAGTGTTCGTTCAACTACTCTACACTACTCGTTGATACAAAAAAGATAAACCTTTAAGTAAATTGTAAGCTCCATCATTTAACCCGCGAAGTGCATAAAGAACACCCACACGATGACCAGCACGGTGCGTATCCTTTCACTACTTTCTACTCAACTATTGTTCTCCAAAACTGAATGTCTTTTCCCTTCTAACCTGATAATGTTAATGTATCATGATAGACTCGTTTTTAATTACACAAACGTTCAATTTTAATTGCCAGTTTCCCATAATTCTAACGTGCGCCTACTTTCTCCTAATTGGGCAGAAGACACATAGCAATAGCTAGCCGTGGGTGGTCTGGTGGAGCTTCGGCCGGCCGGCGAAAGAAATAATTAGTAAGTCTTAAGTATTGGCCTCAAATGAGAGGAGGTACAGCCACGAGAAAAAATATATTGACCTTTCGCATCGTCCTGGAGCTTTTACGGTCCTCCTCCTACCGGAAATATGCTTGAAACGTTGGTTTTGTTAGTCTCAGCCCTTTGTCTGATAGACTGTGTTGCTGTGAAGTCTAGTGGTGCCAGACATTTCGATAAAATCTCCATTGTAGATATAGGCTACTTTAATTCCTTTATAGATTGCGTACTTTTAAAAAAATAGGCCATAATATAGGTATTCTTTAATATCTCGTTAATACCGATAACATTTAAACTAAATTGACTGATATTTGCATAAAAATGAATTTCAGTAGGTCTTGTTCCGAGTGATCTGGCTGCGTGGTTTGCTCGTTGTAGCTGTTATCTTGGAGGGAGGTGGTGGCCTCGAACCCCACCATCGGGAGCTCTCAAGATGGTTTCCGTGGTTTTTCATTTTTACAGCAGTACCTTAATGAAAGCCACAGTTGATTCCTTTCCTATCATAATCGGAAAACCTGTCTGAGTTCGTGGGACGTTGCAGTAGGCCTACCAGGTATGTATAGAGCATGTTGTGTCAGCAAGTAATGGATGCCATTGTTTTCCTTTGGGGCAGTGTGTATATTGTTGTAGTCAAACAGATTTTCTATAAACACCCTTGCAACCGAGTGTGGAAGAATGTTGAGTTATACTAATTCCACTAAAACTTGTATAAGTAGTGGAGTTGGGTTATATAAATTCAGCCCAAAATATCCCTATAATTTCTTGCTGCATAATTAAATGAAAATAAGAACTATTGTTCTGAAGATTAGCAAAAGAAAGTTGTTCGGTTACAAGTTTTCAAATTACAGAACTCTTGCGTTAATTTTTGTGAATTTCTTCTGAGGTGTCAACTTTGATATTGTCTGGCCGCAATTCTCCAAGAGTCCCGGTCTTGTGCCAATCTTTTCATCTCCACGTAAGGGGTTGGCTCAAATTTTTCCCTCTACAGAACCCTCGAACACAGACACAGATAGGTCTTATGGCAACGATTTGACAGGAAAGGTCTAGGAATGGAAGGAAGCGGCCGTGGCCTTAATTAAGGTACAGCCCCAGCATTTGCCTGGTGTAGAAATGGGAAACCACGGAAAACCATCTTCAGGGCTGCCGACAGTGGGGTTCGAACCACTATCTCCCGAATACTGGATACTGGCCGCACTTAAGCGACTGCAGCTATCGAGCTCGGTCTTTCTTTTCTTCATACACTTCGTCAAACATGGGGTCTCTTTGATTTCAAATAAACTGTTAACACTTGAACCGCGGCTGCGTCATTTGTGACCCAGCTGTTAGTTCTTTCTTCCCTATACTCTGAAAAAGAAATATTTGTATCACGTGTAGAGCCAATGAATATACCAGTACCCACGTTGGATATTTTTTCTTGAAATTTAATACACAAAGTGTATTTTGATGTAGAATATTAACCATACAAATAAGGAATACGTGGACAATAGGATTACCTCACTTCGCTGACTACAATGTGTCCAGTTCTAAGCTTGCTCCTATGCCACCGCGAATGTACAGTAAAGCAAGAAAGGCTTCGATGTCCTTTTTTTAGAGACCAAATACCTAACATCAGTACACACGATGTACATTATGCTGCGTATAGCTTATTTGTAGGAATGGCACTTCACACGACACACACGTTGAGAATACATAATTTCCCTGGCTGTACACATGCTAAAATTAGTTTTTCTTTATAGAAGGTAGCGAAGAAAGAAATAACATCTGGGTCACAAATGACCCAGCCGCGCTTCGAGTGTTCAAAAAATACTTTCTCTTGAAAACAATAAGATGAATCCCATTGTAAATTTTTGCCCCCAGTATTATCTTTTATTTATTTATTTATTTATTTATTTATTTATTTATTTATTTATTTATTTATTTATTTATTTATTTATTTACCGAGCTCGATAGCTGCAGTCGCTTAAGTGCAGCCAGTATCCAGTAATCGGGAGATAGTGGGTTCGAGCCCCACTGTCGGCAGCCCTGAAGATGGTTTTCCGTGGTTTCCCATTTTCACACCAGGCAAATGCTGGGGCTGTGCCATAATTAAGGCCACGGCCGCTTCCTTCCAATTCCTAGGCCTTTCCTATCCCATCGTCGCCATAAGACCTATCTGTGTCGGTGCGACGTAAAACAAATTTTAAAAAGTATTTATTTATTTATTTATTTATTTATTTATTTATTTATTTATTTATTTATATATTTATTTATTTATTTATTTATTTCAGAAGGTCCCAATGTGCTAGGTACAGAAGGGATTGCCTGTTACAAAGTCAGATTTACAATACAAGATGATTAATACTTCACACACACGTGCATAGATATTATAAATAATATTTACAACACAATATCAGTTTAATGCAAATAGTATTGCACATAAACTAATTTACTGCTTCATACAATTCCGCAGTCTATCATAAGACATCATTTTATACTAACCTTTGTTATCAAAGTCTTTAAGTTACTACTCAAGTAAGTACCTTCTTGCTTCCTTAAAACAAATGCTGGGAGTGCGTCGTAAAAAAATTGAAACGGAACTAAATCCTATTTAAACCATGGAGGAATCAAACTACTTTCGGACCTGTTCCGTTCGATGTCATGACAGCCGAACGGCATAGCCTCTCGCTTCACACCAAAGTGGTTGTAGTTCGAATACCGGCCACTGTATGCAGGAATTCGAACTGAAAAGTAAAGGCCGTGTAGTTTGTATTCCACATGAAACTAGAGATCTCATATGAGAATACTTATACCTCAAAAACTGAAGATGTTACAGTCATGAAAATTTTTATTTGGAATCTCCTTTAAAAATAAAGTAACACGCATTCTTTTTCTTCGGAGAATCCAATTAAGGGGGGGGATAAATGAATTGAAAATTGAGTTGATTTTTTTTTAGAATACTTACAGTATATCTCGAAAACGGAGGATGTTACGGACGAGAAAATTGGCATTTCGAATCTCCTATGAAAAATAAAGACACGCGTACTTTGTAGCGGGGGAGGGGGTGGAATCAACTTCAGGGAGATGTAAAAGGAGTTGAATTCTTTTCATGAGGATACAAATAAGAAGTGGACTTATACGCCCCTAAGGGGGTTTTGACTGCGGGGTGAGGAATGATGACAAAAATATGCATGTAGATGAAACTGTTCGAGCTATGAACTTAAAATTTCAAATGATATCGTAGAAGTTAAGTAACAGAAGGTTTGAAACCAATGTAACTGCTCAGAGAGTTAAATGGCGGTTAAGATCCAAGAACACATATATTCATTCCTTCCTTCGAAACGGTTTAACGTACGAAGACAAAATTCTAAATAGCGGTGTATATTTTCAATCCTATGTGTGAAACAAGAAGTATTTTTTTAACATTCCCCCCGTAAAGTGTTAATTGAGGATAGCTCTGTAAACTAATTATTCATCTCTTCAAAACCGTTTGACGTACAAAGTTGTAATTTTACGAGAAGGGTCTTTTATGTCCTAGGAGTAAAATATCGAACTAGTTTTATTCAAAAATATTAAATGGTAATAATTACTGTAACATATTATTACCAGTGCATAAAAGCAAGTTCAGAGCCTAGGTTTAAAAAAGTTTATTAAGAAATTGTAATCGTTTGTAAAAATGAGAATTCTGAGCCTGCATTTGTGATATCCAATAATTTACTCTAGTACGTTATCATACGCTAGCGCTTCTGTTTATGCTCTTTATAAATCGGGTGCTATTTTATAAATCATATATTAGAAAAATTGAAAAGGTTGAAAAGAAATTCCTAAGGTTTATGAGGTACCCAGAACACCGCCGGTCAGCATATAAGCTGAGAATTTCTTATTGTCAGTTATTAGAAGAATGTATACAGGGTGTGTCCGTGATGATGTTACAAACTTTTTGGGATGATAGAGGACGGCAAACGGATCAATCTGAGATAAGGAACCATATTCCGGAAACGACCAAGTCAAACGTTAAGCAAAATTCTACCCATTTAAATCCGTTTACCTGCACAAGTTTCACAATGTGATCCATTTACAACAAATGTTCTAAATGGCGTCCCCCTGCTTCAGTGCAGGCACGGCATCGTCGTACAAAGTTCTGTCGTACCCGTTCGAATATCTCCGGTGTCGTTTGAACAGGGTCACAGGCACCGAGAATTCTTGCCAAGAGGACAGTGACTTTTAAGGGTGTTTAAAGGTGGCAATCTCATGTTGGCTTCCGTCACGTTAAAGAACTACTGCGGATAAAATTCCGACACCCCGACGTCTGTTAAGAACGGATTGACGTTAAACAACTTGGATTAATAACAACTTTTGATTCGAAAGTTTCCGGACTCCGGTTTATCTCAATTGATCAATTTGCCGTCTTCCATCATCCCAGAAGGTTTGTATCATCACGGACACAGAATAATAAATGGCAGTATAGACAGTGGTGACTTTCATTTTAGCGTAAATAAATCAAACATTCGTAGCCGAAAATACTTTCACAATCCCTTATCAAATTCACAAAAAGTCCCCGTCAGTAAGAATGTGCTCTGCTTTTAATATGCTAGTTAAGAAGCATGACTTAGATTTCTCATTGTCAGAGTTCAAAATATGTCTGATAAATAATATCAGCAAATACAGACATTCTTTTACAAAAGCAACATGGTTTAAAAATAAAATAGAATTAACTATGCAAACTCATTCAGAGCCATCACAAAAAATGTCAACACTATGTAATCATTGGTACATCATTTAATTTAAATAATTAATTATGCAACTTATCTGTCTTTAAACCACCATGCTTACACATATATACATATTTGTACATATATACTGTATAACTTGTTGTAGTCAATAATTGTAAATGTAAAGTAAAATATTATCCTGATTTATGTATGCTAATTTCTGTAAATCCATGCTTTATTTTTTTTATTTTTCCAAATTCTATTATTGTAATATCAACTATGTAATTATTATTTTAATTAGAGTACAACTCTATTACAGGCATAAATAAATAAATACATAAATAAATAAATAATTAAATAAATAAATAAATAAATAAATACAAAGTTACTTTCAAATGATTTTTCGGCACTGTCTAATCTTATTTTTAGTTACAATATTAACAGTTTGATTCAATATAATTGTACTCTTTCAATCTTCTCCAAGTACCTTCTGACGTTAAGAAACACTACACTAAACTATAATAGAAAATTTGGCCGTAAAACCTAAGACACCCTTCACGAAATGGAAAGATACGAAGTTCAAAGCTTCAGTTTGATTCATTCTTGTGGATAATTTATTAACGTAATTAGTTAAGTGATAGCTTATTGGAAGCTCGAAGAAATCACAGAGTTATTTCACTAGTATATAAATTCAACTTCTATTACTAGCAGTCAGACATCTAATCTGGGAATGTTGTATAGGAGAGGACGTATCCTTTAAATTACGCTGTCAATTATAAGGAAGTGTTTCCCCACCCAGTAGGCTGCGACCGCGCTTCTAATAATGCTCCCCACTACAAATGTTTTCTTAATTAGAATATAAATGTTGTGTCTGGCTTATTTACATTCCCGTGGTGAGACCAGCGGGCCACACCAAGAGAGGCTGACCAAGCCCCTAAACTGGAAAACAATTGCTCTATATTGACACAATAAACCGCTTCTGTCTTAACGAGCAGTCATCTCATAAAGGGCGGGCGCGGTGTCTGAGAACTAATATTACCCCGCGAGAATTACCTCCCGCACTCACTATTTCTACTTGTCACTTACGTAGACTACCTTATTATATTTCAAATTAATTTCATCCTAAAGGCACTACATTAAGGTGGCTGTCAAATTTGATAATAATGATTTTTTTAACAATGGCGCCTGTTACATTTAACTCAGCCTCCTAGAGGATAGTATATCATGTCCCCACCCGGTAGGTTCGGGTTTAATACCAGATTATTATTCTTCTGGAATTTTCTCAATTACCTGAGGTCGGCAGTTTGTTTTTAGGGCCGGTTGCCTTTTCTGACGCCGTCCCTGTGTGGATGGAGGTATTCACTATTTCGTGTTTCTTGTGGTGTGATGTGTTGAATGTAAATGAAGACATGCAATAGCTGTGGAAATTAACCAACGCGGTTGATGTCCCCGAGCCGGCCGAGAATCGAACCCAGGGTCTTCTGAATTGAACGCCACTACGCTGACCCTTCAGCGAAGGAGCCAGACGTTTAACTCCATATTACATCATAAATTTAAGTTTGATAAAACGATCTGCCTTGGGACTCATGAACGTAAAGAAGAGTTTTTGGTTAAAAATTGTATACCCAACTATACTAGAACTGGTACTTGGAATTAGAATCCAAGCTAATGTTGGGATAGCCGGGCTGAGTGGCTCAGACTATTGAGGCGTTGGCCTTCAGACCCCAACTTGGCAGGTTCGATCCTGGCTCAGTCCGGTGGTATTTAAAAGTGCTCACATAATTCCTGCGGGACTAAATAATTCTTGCGGGACTAAATTCCGGTACCTCGGCGTCTCCGAAAACCGTAAAAGTAGTTAGTGGAACGTAAAGCCATTATTATTATTATTATTATTATTATTATTATTATTATTATTATTATTATTATTAACGTAGAGATCTATATAAAGCAGAATGTCTGTCTGTGTGTCTGTACCTTATATAAATCCATACCGTTCCGCCAATTTGAACCGAATTTTGTATATTTAACTTTTACCGAGCTCGACAGCTGCGGTCGCTTAAGTGCGGCCAGTATCTACTAATCAGGAGATAGTGGGTTCGAACCCCACTGTCGGCAGCCCTGAAGATGGTTTTCCGTGGTTTCCCATTTTCACACCAGGCAAATGCTGTGTCTGTAATTAAGGCCACGGCCGCTTCCTTCCCATTCCTAGGCCTTTCCTATCCCATCGTCGCCATAAGACCTATCTGTGTTGGTGCGACGTAAATCAAATAGCAAAAAAAAAACTTTTAATACCCTGCGGGTAACCCCATCTACAAGAAATTGTAACATCCCTCTCTGTTCCCTAGGTTTAGGATAGTGGCGTATGTTGGAAACAAGGCGTGAGCTACCACTAGATTTAGGTTACCGCTTTTTGAAAGTGTGTTTAGTGAATATCAAGCCTTAAGCGTTCTGAGCTGCAGCCAATAGGCAACGGAGTAGCCTGCGGTGTTGTCAGTGCTGTTTCACAAGCTACTGTCCTGGCCTATGCTACTGTCAATAATCGACACCTGATCAGTGGAGATGGCAGCCTAAGGTTTAAAAAATTTAAGTCCGGCTATGTGGCTAAATGGATGAAATGCTTATCTTTGGTCCGTTGGGCCCGGTTCAATTCTCAGAACGAACCCCCGCGTACTCTTAATTCCGCTGGCTTGGGGACTGGGTGTTTATCACGTCTTCGCCACTCATTCCATTCTCATTAGGTCACAACCAAGACTATACATATGCTAAGCACCATTATTATTGTTATTATTATTATTATTATTATTATTATTATTAAATTAAAAGTTTGTATTTTACAGTATTATCAGCAGTCGCACCCATAGTTCACTGATTTACCAGCTTCCTCGTGAGATCAGTGGTGGTGTTCTACCCAATATCACAGGTTCGATTCCAACCAACCAAAGAGAACCTAAACCTGAAAGATTGCATTTCATTTCAGCAGATCTGCCTATAAAAAGAAAACTATATTACTCCTTTAACAGCAGCCCGCAGTGTCTTTCTTCAAGGATGCAGAAGCAAAAGGGAGTGAAATACTAGCACTCTGTTATCTGTATAATTAAGTCAGAAATATGAGGATATACGATGAGGAACGCATGTGTCCATTTGGAGACTTCCAGATACTAAAACACAACACTAAGACACAGCATTTGCCTGGTGTGAAAATGGGAAACCACGGAAAACCATCTTCAGGGCTGCCGACAGTGGGGTTCGAACCCACTATCTCCCGATTAGTAGATACTGGCCGCACTTAAGCGAAAACTACGAATAATACTGCCGAATCCATGGTTTTTGGGTTTGACACTCCGGATGCCTTTAGGTTGAAGGTCAAACCCCATCACGCTCTCAACCAGACTCGGTACGGATATGAGTTACTATCTCGAAAAGATACCGTAGGGGTAAGACACCCCTGGGGGAGGGGATGACATGTTAAATAATTGAAAACAACCGATATTAGTGTCGAATCCTTAGTTTCTGGGGTCACTGAGATGAATAGTGGCACTTCGGATGTCCAAGTTCAGCTCCCATCGGCATGGTGATTCAGAAGGGGCGATAAAATGTCCAAATTCATAAAGATAAAAGGTTTTTTTTACACACTTTTCGGTGTCGATCGGCTGATTGGTTACAGTCCCAGTGACAGTTGGAATCGTGTACATCATATCTATTATGCGACGTGAAAATACATTACGTTATAACTTACTTTTATTATTTGTTTGAAATGATCAACTACTTCCCAGACTATCTGAACTGCCATAAGTTAATACTTTACGGCGAAACAATATAACCTAAAGCTAGAACGTACAATTATACACATAACAATATTTCAATTTAAAAATTTACAAAAGTTCGTAAAAAATCAACGTCACAATTAATAAAACGTAAAAAAAACTTGAAATAACACAAATCCTAAAAGTAAAAGGTGTTAAAAAGAAAATGACTTAAATTGTAGATGTACGTGTGTACAAGATCGTCCAGAATAGCTCTCAACCAAACTTCGTACAAATAAGAATTACTATCTCGAAAAGGTACTGGAGGAGTAAAACACCTTTTAGCAAATTCTAGGGGAGGGAATGACCGTACAATAATAATTGAAAACGACCAATATTAATCAAAATCAAATCAAATCAAAATCTCTTTATTTGCAAATGAGGTGTTTACCTCGGTGGCAAATGGTACACTAAAATACATTATTGTCAAGCACTAAATATTAAATTAACAAGAGAATAAAATTTTCCTATAATACAATATTATATAATTTACGCTAACGATTTTTTATATTAAACACACAGCTCATCCTTAATAAATTTACATTGTTTACAAAATTCTACTTATAATATCTCCTGTACTACATACAAATATAGTCATCTGATATACAGTATGTGGAATTACTTCAAATGATACTGTACAACTGGTATAAGATTAAAATTTACATTGCATTTATTTACTTTTTCTTTTCTTAACCCATTCTGGAACCTAAGTAGCATAACGACCTGCTGCGTCTTAACCAGAGCGTCGAATCCATTGTTTCCGTGGTCGCTGAGATATACTGGGGCACTCTGAATGCCGTTTAAGTACCAGTTGAGCTGCGTAGGCATGGCGAAAAGTGGTGATGAAGAAAATGTCCAAACCTACCGAGATTAGTTTGATTAATGAGGAAGAAAATAATCTATAAGACTTGAAATTAAACATAAAATAACTTCTAAACTACAAAATAGCCCTTAATCAGTCAACGTCATAGTAACGAATCTACAAAAATTATTTTCACACATAATTAACAGGTAATAAAATACCTAAAGGAAACAATAAAATGCCCTGGCAGCGCCGAGTAATATAGCTAGTAGAAACTACAATATAATGATCAATATGAATTGCTGTCAGACAGAGGTGGATATAACAGTATGAAACATGTCAAACAATATTTCATACTTCCAAGTTCGAATGTAAATAATTTATTACCTGCCTGTGCTCTCATAAAATCATATTCCAACTGGAATGGCACAAATCATTAGTTCGTAGACAAACAAATTTTCTCTTTCCTCCCTTTCCACAAGACGCAACATGCATCTTTTCAGTTTTTATTCGTTTACCTCACTCAACCCTTCACTTTGTAAAATTGCATTCCTTTTCCCGCCTACAACATTTTATACAAATTTTTATTTTTACCTCGATTCTTTTTTTTTTCACCATTGGTAGCTGCTTCAGTCCTTTTGTTAGACTATCAACCTGGTTATATTTTCTGTGTTTTTCTACGCATCACGGTGCGTGAAATGTCAGATATTCGTGCAAGTATGACAATTAAAGCGTCTGTCCATATGTTCTGTTTCCCAGCTGAGTGGTGTGCCGCACCTCAATACCTCTGCATCTTGCTTTTGTATTTTACAGATATCACATTATTTACGATATCGTAGGTCAGTCTGTTATGGCTGATAACTATTATATATGGCGTACTTGACGTGTAGTTCGTCCCGATTAGACAGTTGGCACCTTATCTAACAGAGAATTGCCAAAGCATTTCTTTCTAGCTTACCTTTGATTTAAGTTGTCTCTGGTCGTCTGAGAATAATAAGTTGGGAGAAAATATGGAGACGCTGTCCTACAAGATGACTTTCGTCTCGTACAAGTGGTACCATAAAAGATTTAAACGTATTTTAAATGGCTCTCTATGTTCAGATTCGTGATTATGACTATTTAAATTTCAAGGTATTTATCCTACTTATCCTTTCTTTGCCTTGCCATAGTCATACTGATTTGTTTACTGAGAGATCCCTTTTTTAATGTATTTTTCTTTATAATTTTGCTGCAGACTTATTTCAGAGTCCTTCTCTTCATGTCTGCTTATGTGTACCCGTTCCTGCAATAGAGCGAATGGTGGCACAGAACCGATTATTTTGTGTGTGTGATGAGTTTGCTTGTTGTTTTGATTAGAGACCTTTGTTTCTATGTATCTACGACGTTTTGGCTCAAGTTTATGTTCTGCTTTGTGGTTTAACGCTGATACCGTACGATTCATGTTCGCGTAGATGTGCGATATGAATACGTGTTATGCGGCGTACAAGTTATTTACGTTACGTGTTTGACTGGGTGGGCCAGGTCTCTTTGCGGCGACCCAGATTTCTGATCTATGCACTCAGTTCAAGCTTATGAGCCTTTGACTGAATCATGTCATACTGTTACGATTTTTGTCGTAACGTGTCTTAATATTATATTTTTATACCCTCTGCTTCACATGTTTGGACTAGTGTGTGTGGGCTTGGAGTGGTTATCGGACCTGTGTTACTTTTCTGTATCTTATGGATATTTGTTTTTTCATTCTTACTGTATCTTGCTATTGTTTCCGGCTTCCTCATCCGATTAATATATCTATTTCGGTATTTTGCTCTCATTTCACTTACTTCCTGACTCATGTTTATTTGTTTCTGTAACAATGGCAACTCATTTCTCCTTTGTTACCCTTTCGTATTCCATATTTGTTAACATTTCTGTGAGTCTTGATTCACTGGCGTCTTGGATTTATGGGGATGTAATCTCTATGGGGATTGTCGGAAGCCATATTATTATTTTTCTGGGGAGCTGTTGGATTTTTTGTGTGAAGGCTGTTATTTTCACCTCGAGATAGTGAATGGTCCCCTTTTAAGAAAGAAATACTTTGGATCAGATACAAAGAAAACAGACTGATAAGTCAAGTGATTTTTACTGTGGTTGGAGTATCGTTACACATTATGTATGTGTGTGACTCCTCTGTATCCCCATTAATTTGTTTTTATGCTAATCTTCAGACCGTTTCCCTTTGCTTTTATTGTTAATAAACTTAATTCATTTACGGTAAACTGACCTCTGCTTTACGTTATCGTCTCTCTGTTTTGGGGACATGCTTATTACACTTTGTTCATTAGTTATTAGAGGCCCGGATTTAGGTCTTGGCGGTTCTTAGCCAGTTTCGACAGATCCAAAAAGGTAGGTAATATAGTGGTCAGCGCTCAGGCGGTAGAATGCTGGCCTTCTGAGCCAGACTTGGCAGGTTCGATCCTGTCTCAGTCACGGTGATATTCGAAGGTGCTCAAATACGTCAGCCTCATGTCGGTAGATTTATTGGCACTTCAAACAATTCCTGCAGGGCAAAATTAAATTTTATTATTCATTCATTCATTCATTCATTCATTCATTCATTCATTCAACTTCGCTAATCGGCCAACTAGGGACCTCGATAAGCCTCACTTTACATTCTGGCATTTGTTCATTTTACGCTTGATCCACATCGTCTTAATTAGCTCGGTGTGTTTAGCACGACGTTCTTCTGTTCATTTAGCACCAGTTGTACGAGGATCGCACATGCGAATCGCCTAGATTGTTGGAAAAGTGGTGGGGAAATGAATCACATAATCTATTTCGGGATTTTAACATGAGAGAATACAATTCTTTAGTAAGAGCAACAGTGAAATTTAATTCAAATGTTTGTAATTTATTTCTGAGGAAGTGGAAAACGATATTTAAGAAATGTCCAAGATGTATACCTTTCTGGCAGTTTGTCTCGCTCACACGGAAAAAATCTAAAAAAATCTCGTGTTTTGTTTTTAAAAAATTCTCCGGATTGTAGCACACAGACGACATAAAATCAGAATATCGAATAGTGTGACATAGAAAACCATACGCTCTCGCAGACAGACAGACATAATACCATATACATGGTATTTAAAATCCATTCCATCCAGTAGAAAGAAATCCTATATTGCGAATAAAGAACAATGAATATGGGTTTAGAAGCTCCTGTTAACGGATACAATACCTAATATATGATCATTACAATACCATTCCATGTTTATTTCTATTGACGTGGCTTGCACTGCTGGTCATATACTTCTTTTCTGACGATGCAAACATAACACCCAAACAGTTAGCTGGTTTCCAAACGCGATTGTATCGTCATTGGCAATTGCTCGTACCAGAAAAAGGTTTCAAGTTAGGTGAACAACACTTAATTTAGAGTTACATCATCCAAATTTGATTGTTCGTACTTCTTTCATGTATACGTGATGATATCTAGCAGTTGCTGATATCCTTTCTGAAATTAGTAATTCTAGAGTTACGACCCGAATGGTCGTCAAAATTGCTTCTATCTACCTTCTTTTTAACTTCTTCTGCTTAGTTATTTTCTTTTGTAGTCTGGAGTATTAACATATCGACTTTAAAATGTGATTATTTCGTAGTTGTTGGTTTTCCATTTCTTTTTATCATGTTCCCTTTCTCTTTTCAGGTAAGTACATCTGCTGCTTCTTGTCACTAATCCATCTGACGACTTCACTTCCAAGAAAACAAGTAAGCACACGTCATCTCTAAGTCTATTGTAGGACATCCCGAAACTGCCATATAAAAAAGTATAGTAAGGAATTAACGACTAAGAAAATCATAAAATACTGTCTCTCAGTATAATTTTATCCTATAGTCAAATATGGCCTAAGAAAAGTTTCCCGTTAAAGTGCTTTAATGTTGAATTAATCTTTTAATTCCAAATGACCCCTCGCGATATGATCTACCTATATTCATTCCTGGTTAGATACAGTGTTTACAGTACACTGCTCGCGTGGATATATCAAGCTTAGTAACTACAATCTACCAGTCACTTTCATGCTTAGCTTTCACACTATGGAGGTAACTGAGGTACGTATTAGCAACGCTAATGTCATTCTTTATGGAGCCACTGCCTGTAATGAATTGTGTTTTGATTATACGGTCATGTGATGTGTGTATTTCAATAATAATAATAAGAAGAAGAAGACGAAGAAGAAGAAGAATATTTTACGTTCTAATAGCAACTTTTATAGTTTTCGGAGACGCAAATGTGCTGAATTTTTTTCTACGGGAGTGCCTTTACTTGCCAAGTAAATCCACTGGCTATTTATTTATTTATTTATCGTATGAATTTTTGTTCCGGGAGTGTCCGAGGACATGTTCGGCTCGCCTGGTGCAGGTCTTTATATTTAACGTCCCTGGGTGTGGGATGATAATGGGGTATGGAAAGGGTGAAACCCGGTGTCGGCACGTAGCCTACTCTAACACCGAAGGGTCTGCTCGAAGCTTTACATCCCCATCCGACGGACGAATCACTAGTAAGGTAAGGTAAGGGTTATACTGCCCGAAGGCAGGTCCTAACCTCCGCAGAGGTGTTCCTGAGCCGGAATTTACGTGCGGTAGGGTGGCCAGTTCCTTTCCGCTCCTCCATTCCCTTACCCCCTACTAACAGCGCGTGGCAACCCATCCAACTCCTGACCACGCCCAGTGTTGCTTAACTTCGGAGATCTCACGGGATCCGGTGTTTCAACACGGCCACGGCCGTTGGCAGTCACTAGTAGTGCACCTTTATCTTTCTCCTGATCTTACAGTTTACACAACGTAATCGATCTTAACGGAGAAAAATAACAATCCTCAATTGGAAAAAGAAGAGAAAAACATGCAAAACTACGACAATTACGAATCACTATCAACAGCATTATTTGAACACTGCGGGGAGGTTTGGAATTGAATCGAGGGTTTCGGCACTCATTCTAGTAATTAGAAATTTTATACCACCACCACCTCTCCTACCCTGCCAGCCAACACACTATTGGTGATTGTTGTCGACCAACGGGACTCGAATCGGGTAAATACTGTGTCAAACCATTTAAACTTGACACCTTAACGTTGAAAAATGAAATGGCTTATGGCTTTTAGTTTCCGAGGACAAGTTGGGCCATAGGCGACCTGCACTTCATGATGAGGATGAAATGAAAGTAAAGACAACACACACACCCAGCTCCCATGCCAGCGAAATTAACTAATGATGGTTAAAATTCCCGACCCTGCCGGGAAATGAACCCAGAACCCCTGTGACCAAAGGCCAGCACGCTAACCATTCAGGCATGGAATCGGACACGCCTTAATGATCATGGCCACCAGGTGGGCTCCACCGACACGAGGCACAACCGGACTGAGCCAGGATTGAACTGCCAACTTGGGCTCTGGCAATCCGAGCCGCTCATCCCAGTTGAGTTCATTTCAGTGGGATTTGAAAACTTATACTAACATCACTTTCTAACTCAGAGAGGAAAGCAATGGGAAACTACCTCACTCTTCATTTCCCTAGTACACCTCTTGGGTGACGCATAGGCTTTCTATGACAGCTGATGGTCGATCTGTTGAGGGTCCAACTGGCCTTTCAGCTGATGTCCAGACATACAAGAATATGAAGGCTTAAAGTTCCAAACGTTTTGATGGCAAGAACTGGAGGCAATTTACTGTACATCTATATCTTCATATGATTGTCTTCATGGGTCAGATTCTATCAGCTTTATAATGCAGTAACCTTTTGAGACGGCATTTTGGGGCACCCCGTATCTACTGCATGCACTCGTTGTTCCTATGGTTGCTGAGATATTCGTAATGGTATTCGTATTTATATGCGTGAGAAATGCTGTCTGATAGTTCAGAGACGTTGTTACCAGATTCCGTCGAAGGTAGTTGCTGACACTTCTCGGATATTGAATGCGAGATTTTTGAAATCTAGTGTTACACTCCTGAAGTTCAGATTCCAATTAAAACTGTCACCATTTTGACTTCAGACAACAGCTTTTTGGAGTCAACAAATTTACAGGCTTTCTTTCTAAACATTGAAGACCACTCGCGGACACTTCAAGGCGGGTAGCAAGGCGCATTGTCGTCATGGAAGACTCCATCCTTTCGAGAGAGAAAAAGAAGAATTATGTGCAGTTGAACAATAAAAAACTGACGCATGAAAAATGTTAGTCCTGTATCGAGTGCCAATTGTCCTCAAGTGAGATAGTGCAGCTACAAAGAAAAGTGATTTCAGAATGACAGAAGAATACGCTGAAATGAACAATAAACTTACCATAATGGATAAATAAATATGTGAAGCGAGACACACTCCTGGTAAGTAAAGCACGACGTGAAGCACTTCACAGTGTGTTGGTGTAGTGGAAGTGTCCTTGGTTATCAACCGGGACATCCGGGGTTCTAGTGCAGGTATCAGCATTTTTTTAAACATTGTACTAACTGCATCATACTAACAGTCCTTGGATTTCCACTAGGAATGCTTAACATTAAGCGCATAGTTCATTCTTATAGGCCCCTCCAAGGATTGTTATGAAAATCCATAGCCTGTTTCCATTCATTCGACTGGATCAGGAATGGAATTAATGAAGTCTTGTATTTAGCGGCGAGGATAAGAATTTTGACGAATGCCGAAGCCTGTCGCACTCCTCTGGGGCAATGATTCGTGACCGACAGATGAAATGATACTGGAGAGTGTTGCTGGAATTATAGATGACAGGGAAAACCGGAGTACCCGGAGAAATACCTGTCCCACCTCCACTTTGTCCAGCACAAATCTCACGTGGAGTGACAGGGATTTGAATCTCGGAATCCAGCAGTGAGAGCCTTGCTATCTTAGCCACCGAGCTCTTGAAGGACTGTTATAGAGGCTCAAGTATGCTACGTGCGATGCACAGCGGTTGAATAGTCTTACAATATTTAGCGTGTTCGTGCGAATGCCAGTTAGCTTCCAGGAAGCGTACCCGACTGTCAAGGTGAGAACCAGGGTTCGAGCACTATTCTACGAATTACTTTTTTAATGTTTAGTGTGTTACATTAACCAAATATGTGTGAGTTTATTAACTGTGATATGTGGCATTGTGCTGTTAATTATATTAGTCTTAAAAAGAACTGTTTTAGACGTGACTTTATACCTCATTCAGTATCCTTCAGCTTGAACAAGTTGTCGGAGCCGACGTAGCATTTACTCAACGAGTTTACTAAAGTATTCCTCGTCGAGGGCGATCTTCTCACGCTTCCAACATCACTCCCCTCAACGCACCATGCGAATTCCGGGGAGGGTGATGCCACCGCTTGTTCGTATAGCGTTTCTACCTTGACAACACATGTTCAATGGGGTTCAAGTCTGGAGATCGAGGGACCCAAGTGAGCAGTTCAATGGTGTCTTGCTCGGTGTTACCTTGCACAAACTGCATTACCTCATCTGGAAACGTTATCTCACACTCGGAACAACAATATTCTGCAGAATGTTCAAATATTGGTCAGATGTGAGACTGCCATCTTTTCGATGAAACACTTCAACCCCAACCAAAGAGGCCAACCCAAAATACGGCACAGATATGCGGTCACTGCGCGAAAACTTGGCTAGATATATTGTCGTGTCGCGGCTTGTAAACAAGAACCGGCTCGACCTCCGCCGAACTGAAAGAACGATTTAACCCGTCTTAGCAAAGGCTCACCAATCGACCATCTGTTCATCAGTGGAAGAGCCTTTGGTGGAAGCTTTCCTGCAATGGAGTCCAAGTTCTCGTTACCGTTTATGGACTGTGCATGGACAACCAGGAAAATTGGTCATTTGCATGAGCTCCACCGAGTTTAAGAATGGTTTCTACTGTAAGGTAAACACTAGCTTGATGTCTTCTTCCCTGGTAGAAACCCGCTTTAAACCAGTGCCAGGCGAAATGCCACACCAGCTGGGGCAGTACTAAGGCCGATTACTTCCCACTCCTAGCCTTTTCCCATCCCATCGTCGCCATCAGACCTATCTGTGTCGGTGCGACGTAAAGTAAACTGTTAATATGTGTATATATCCGTACAAATTTTGTCGTAACATTACAGTAAAATTCAATTTTCTTCGTCTCGGAGGTGTATAACAGGTTTCATCATTCGGCACGTTATATTATTATTATTATTATTATTATTATTATTATTATTATTATTATTATTATTATTACCGTGGTTTGGTGGGTCAGCAGAGGTGAAAGAAGGTGCCGGGGTGAATGGGTCTAACTGCCAAATAAGTTAAATTAAAACTTTAACAAAGGTTATATTTTCTGAGTTTTAACAAGCAAGAATAACGAAATTTAACAAGTTTTCACTAGATGGCATAACAACGGTATAGCAATTTTTATAAGAGGCTTAGAAAAATCCAAGATTTCAAATCCTAGACACACTTGGGCTACAAGCCCCTAGCTTTACAACATTTGAGCTCCTGGTTCAACTTTAACCAAGCAACAATTTGTTCAAAAGGCCAGAAAACCCCTGATACATGGAGCACTTGCTCCCAATTACAATATCAGGCCTCCCAGAGGCACTTTTATAACACAAGAAAAGGGCTGACACGCTCTCAGTTTTTCAAGCCTCTTCAAGGCAGTAGTAGACTTTACAATTACTTGCCATTAAGGCACCAGTTACAAAATGAAACGGGGGTATCTTGTACCAACCTACTGGGCATTAGCAGAAAAAGAACAGGTTAAGTAAATGGCCCGGAATGTGCGCTCCTACACATGCATTCTTTAAACCTAAAAAGACACTAGGCCGATGACAGGGGGGCTATTCACAAATTATGGAGGTGACCCGTATAAGAAAGAAATTTAAAACCTTAAGGAAGAGAACCAGTTACCAAAACGTAGTCACCTCAAACCAAAATGAAGGGGAGCTCAAGAGGGTAAATTACTCTCTATCCCCAAATTACACTTACAGATTTTATGAAGTTTTTACATCAAACGGCAGAAAATTACATGTTGGAAAGATAGGTTATATTGTAAAGGTTTCGGACCTTTCCCGCGGGTTAAACTGCTGAGCTAGCAAGAAATAAAAATGTTAAACGGCCATTACCTTACAGAAGACCTGCTGCCTGATGAAAGAGGCACCTCCCGCCTCCTGCTGCACGTCCCACACTAGGTTAGATGTTGATCAAGTGGCTAAGAGACGCGAAAATCAGCAGTTTATAAACCCTCGGGGAAAGTTCGAGACATTTCATGAATAAAACAGCCACACCCTCTCACGTTTATTGGGTCGCTTAAAGTTACACATCAAATCGAAGAAGAAACCTGTGATTGGTAGGAAATTAATTACATAAATTCTTGATTGGTTAAAATCAAAACAGGCGGAAAGACAGGATAAAAATTGCCAACCCAAAAAAGAATGAACGAAATTTAGTAAAGGAAAAACTTATGAAAACCAAATTTCTGAAAGGTTCTTTCACTTCGCACCAGGGTGCATGATCACAGTTTTTGTAGTGACCTCTATGAGAGAGTGTCCAAACTTCTTGCTGAATGGAAAACAAAACAAGTAGAATTTCACACAGTTACGGAAACTTCACCAAAAAATATTACGGTAGTGACATCATCTGAGAAAAATTATAAGTTGGTCCAGTTTTAAGTTCCGAGTTTCTCTTGTAGAGGAGGTTTTATTGGCGCAAGATTTAAAAGTGCGGCGCAGAGGTGTACCTCCCTGTACAATCACTATTATTATTATTATTATTATTATTATTATTATTATTATTATTATTATTATTATTATTATTATACGTCTTCCTTATAGACTTGATTATATATTTCAGCGCTCAGTCTGCAAACCACCGTGGATGGAGTAAGCGTCATCCAGTCCTTCTTTACCACGTGCGTCATATAATGTTATTGAACTTAAATCACTAAAATCTGAATCTAACCGACATTGCCTAGGTCTCTCTCTTCTGTCCTTAGACTCCATGGCCGAGTTCATCATTCTCCTAGGCATAATATCCACCTCCATTCGCCTGTTCATACACTTAAGTTAATGGAAATTGCAACACCATGAAGGCATTGGTCGTTTGTGTTGATTTTCAAGATATGGAATGATGCTATGTAGGTATGTAAACGATCAAAGTTTCAGACCCATTGGATTGTCGCTGCAGCTCTCCCCACGTGATTGGTCGCCGAGGAATCAACTCCAGTATACAGACTCTGGTGTAGCGTAGTTGACTTGCAGTCTGTGCAGTGAAGTGTTCTCCGTCAAACATGCCTCGACGACAGAGAAGAGCACGCTATCAACAACTGTCTCCGTTTGAGAGGGCTCGGATAATTGGGCTGTGTGAGGCTGGACTATCGCTAAGGACTGTTGCTGCACGTGTTGGTCGACAGGCATCTACGGTACAACGTGTATGGCAGCAGTGGTCAAATGAGGTACCCACACTCGTAGACCTGGCACAGGCCCAGCACGACAGAAAACTGTGAGAGAGGATCGCCGCATCATTCGGATGGCCCGGATGGAACCCCATGCAACAGCAGCGCAAATTCGAGCAGCTGTGGCACCCCACGTTACACAACAAACAGTTGGTAATCGCCTGCGAGCAGCTGGCTTACGAGCCCGTGTCCCTGCAGAAGGTGTTCCATTGACCCCACAACAGCGACGTGTAAAGCTGGCTTGGTGTCGAGAAAGATCGACGTGGGTCGACGAATGGCATAGGGTCGTCTTTAGTGATGAATCGCGCTTCTGTCTTGCCAGCAGTGATCGCCGGAATCATGTGCGCCAAAGTACCGGGGAGAGGGGCCGCCCGGATCTTTTTGTCGAGAGACACACAGGGCCAACACCAAGCATTATGGTCTAGGGAGCTATTGGCTTTAATGTGAAATCACAATTAGTGCTTGTTGAGGTCACTATGACTGCTCGACAGTACGTTAATAGGGTACTCAATCCAGTGGTTGTCCCTATGATTGCGAACATTGCTAATGGGATGTTCCCGCAGGACAATGCCCGGGTTCACACTGCACGCATCTCCAGAGAAGCTCTCTACGACATCACAACCTTAGAATGGCCCGCCAGATCCCCGGACTTCAGTCTTATTGAGCATGTGTGGGACATGATGGGTCGACAACTGGCCAACCATCCTCAGCCACCCACAACTCTGGAACAACTGACCCGTGCAGTGCAGCAAGCATGGGCCACAATTCCTCAGGAATCGATCCAGGGCCTTATTGACTCCATGCGTCGACGAATTCATCAATGTATTGCAGCTCGTGGTGGGCACATCCTGTATTGATTGTTGTCCAAACTTGCGGTCAGAAAGTGAAAGTGTAATCATCGAATCACAACTGAGCACTCGTCCTGCATGTTTAGTTGCAGTAATGTAGCACCACTCCTTCTGGGTGTTGCAGTTTCCATTTTCTTCAGTGTACATCCAGCCTTTATCTCCCCATTGCAAATGTTGTTCTGCCATTATTTACACTTGTTTGTACCAGCAATATTTCTCGCTACTCTTCTTCTACTTCGTCTCCTTTCCACACGTTGTTGGGATGCGGGAGTGGACTGTGTCGAGCATGTGGTTTTGGCTCCGTTTTATGGTCGAATCTCTTTCGTGACGCCAAACCTATCTGGAGGGACATAATCACTATTGCGTGTTTCTGTGATGGTTGGCAGTGTGGTGTATTGTCTGAATATGAAGAGGCGAGTTTTGTAACAACCAACCAACCAACCAACCAACCAGTTCCCGAGCCAGAAGAATTAATTACACGCTATTAAAATCCCCGATCTGGCCGGGAATCAAACCCGCGACCCTCTGAACCGAAGTACTCAACGCTGGCCATTCAGCCAAGGAGTCGGACAAGTTTCGCTATTGTTACGTCAGTTAATTCCTACTTGTGAATGAGATATGCTACGTCGAAACAGCTAAACCCCCGTACAGCAAGGTAGGTCTAGAAACAAAGCATATTATGGATAGTTTCCTTTGAGAGTTTACTGTGTTTCTTTCCTCACAGCATTTGCTTTATTGGACCTTGACTCAACCTCACGGGTTCGTTGTGTGGTTTCCTGTAGTGGCGTTCTGGTTCGTGAGCCATGGACAACGGCTGAGGGGACTATTAGATGGCCGTGAGAGTCGGAAAAATATGAATGAGGAAAGTGGGCGGTAGAGGGTATATATTCTGCGTCCTGGGCACTCCTTTTGCTCGAGTGGCTGCGTCTATGAAAAAAAGGCCATCACACTGCTTCCCAGATCTTCTGGTTACCGCACATAACGTACACTATTTATTATTATTATTATTATTATTATTATTATTATTATTATTATTATTATTATTAATATTAATATTATTATTATTATTATCATCATCATCATCATCATCTTGAGTGCATGTATAGCACATTAAGGTTATCTATCTATTCATTCATTCATTCATTCATTCATTCTGTTCCTTGTCGGCGATTGACTATAAACGGTATGATTCATCGCCTACTTATACTTGCACACACTGGGAGTGATGTAATGCCAACACCACCAGTCTTGTTTCCTAGGATAATTGGTTGCATTAACTCCATCTACACCCAGCATTAATTTTCAATAACCGTCGCTAGCCTGCAGGTTCACTGTGAGTGACACGCATCACCTCCATGACACACATGCCAGCTAAATGTTTTCATTCCAGTATCCGCGTTGGATTCTCTGTTCAGCCTACGACAACGGAAGTTGAGTAAGGTTCACTTTCTGCACAAATACCATTTTATTTAAAAGGAGATGCTGAAATAATAATAATAATAATAATAATAATAATAATAATAATAATAATAATAATAATAATAATAATAATAATAATATCACGTCAGAGTGAGTTTTTGCGGGGTTTGGGTCTCGCGGTTATCAGCTTGCAATCGGAAGGTGGTGGGCTCGATCCCCGCTGTCGGTAGTCCTGAAGATGTTTTCCTTAGTATCGTAGTTTTTCCATTTTCTCGTCACGCAATTCTTTTTTTATTTTATTTTTTTGTTATTTGCTTTACGTTGCACCGACACAGAGAGATCTTATGGCAACGATGGGATAGGAAATGCCTAGGAATGAGAAGAAAGCAACCGTGGCCTTAATTAAGGTGCAACCCCAACATTTTCCTGGTGTGAAAATGGGAAACCACGGAAGACCATCTTCAGGGCTGCCGACATTGGGTTTGGCAAATGATAGGACTATGCTTTAATTTAGGCCACGGCCATTGTCTTTCCAATCCTTGACCTTTCCCATGGCTGTGTCGCGAAAACCTTCTATCTGCTAGTGCGACGTTAAACCACTCACAAAAAATCTCATTTTAATTACAATCTGTGTTAAGTGACGCCCAAAGGCAGGAGTATTGCCTTGTATAAAATCTTTCGGGCCATTAAAGTATTGGAACGGGTGGACGTATCTATTACCCAGTGTTACACTTGGCGATTTCACACACACACACACACACGCGCGCGCGCGCGCGCGCGCGCACACGCACTCTCTCTCTTTCTCTCTCTCTCTCTCTCTCTCTCTCGTTAATCGGGTGAAAAGAAATTCGTTTAGAACGCCTGTACACATGTTCCTGCAGAAATATAGCCCACTTTGCTTTTAAGCACTCGATAGTGTCAACCGACTGCTGCGGGAATCGATCCCACTACACTGAGTACTTGAGGCGAGTTTTTGATCCATACAACTCCACTGCTCGTGTTAAGAAATCACAAGATGTATACAGGGTGGTCGGGAGCAGCGTGAACCGGGTATATGAGCGTTACAGGTTTGGTCATATTGATAAAAATTTGAAAAACATAAATCAGTATTTCGCGCCGTTGCCATTTTATCACCTGCTGAAGTTAGCCAATCAGGTCGCTTCGCGGGTGAATTCGGATGGGCTAAATCTGCACGTGCCTTAAAACCGGGTTGAGAGCCATGCTGAGAAATCAGCATCAAATACAAACACACAGTGGGTTTCACCCGGTGTCACCGTGCTTGCTATGGTGCGATACTATCAGCTCGGAGGTCCGTGTTCAAATCCTTCCCGTGGCGAAGGTTTTGTTTCTTTGATTTGTGCTCTCAAGCCGCTCGTCAGTCACGTGCAGAATTACCAACACCACCTTGCAAAGGCCTGTTTTAATTCGTCCGCAAAGCGATCCAATTGGCTGACTTCAAAAGCTGATAAAATTACAACGGCGTGAGATATCGAATTATTTTCTTTCAAATTATTTATCAGTATGGCCAACACCCAATGTTCTCATATCCAGTTTACGCTGTTTCCGACCACCCTGTATGTATGGAAATGTTACTGGCTAATATTAGAAGTTTGTATTAGAATTACCCCCACGTACTTAGGGTGGATTTGATGATGCATGACCTGTATTGTTTGCATTCATGCATTGGATTAAGGAATGGGTCTGGGAACTTGAATTAAATAACAGAAGGCATTATGTCGATTATTACTGAGAGTGGGGAAATATTGCCCTCATGTTCCCCTGCACTACAAGCTTCCCAGTTCTGTCCGGCTCCATGGCTAAATGGCTACCTACGGAAGTGTACTACGAGCGAAGGAGGCCGTAACTTACTGTTAAGGAAGATTGTGATGCACCCATTTAGTTTTAAAAGTCCACTCCATGATTATCAATTGGGTGATGAGTACCATGAACAATGGTTAACCCTACTGTTGGTAGCCCTGAAGATGGTTTCCCGTGGTTTACGATTTTCACATTAGGCGAACGGTGGGGCTGTGCCTTAATTAAGGCCACGGCCGCTTCTTTCCCACTTAGGTCCTTTCCAATCCATCGTGGTCGTAAGATCTGTCTGTATCGGTGCGATGTAAAGCAAACTGAAAAAAAAAAAAAAAAAAAGTTGAAGTTGTAAGAGAGGGGGATGGAGGGGTATGTTCTGGTTACATCTTTGCCTTTTGTCCTACATACAGAAATTCAGATTTCATATATTTTCCTTTTGTCTCTTTATTGCACACATCGGTCTGATCTGTATCCTACTGGGCCACTACCTATTTCTGCAATAACTATTGATGTCCCACTCATCACTCACAAGTGTACATAAGTTATTTGTTAAGATCAAGCAAGTCAAGAATGGACTCCACATAATAACTCACCAATTCAAAACCAGGGCACAACATTTTATGGCGTATGGATACATGCATCACCAAGCTTTCCGTCGGAGTTAGATTTAACGTGTGTTATTTTATCTTGATATTTTCGCATGCATAGTGCTTTTATTATGCCTAGTTCTAAATGTAATTGTAAAATATGTGTGACACATGGCCATAAGCCATTGTCTTTTCTATCAGAGATGGATTTTATTTTGTATCCTGTTTAGATGTCTTAGATTTTTTGTTTCATGGTCTCTTTAGTTGTGACAATTTTTTTCGTCTTTACGGCTGATGATGGTCCAAGCGGCCGAAATCGTTCCCATGTATTAATTATACTCGTATGACAATTTAACAGATTTTTGACCAAATACAGTTACATGTTTTATTAGTGTGTTATTGAACAGAGGGACCCATTTTACCTATAATTGTTAAAATTTTCAGATCAAAATTATCTGTTACATAGAGGACGTGAGAGGCAGGAAAAATAAAATACTTCATAAGTCTCTCAAACGTAATACTATGTGGGGAAGGCCCGAATGAGGTCGGCCAGGGGAGGAAATAGGCAGAAAGAATTGGGCTCGACCGATGAATATCATACTGTAAGTCCTAAAGAAGTGAGGCCCTAAGTCACGGATTATTAACTTTTGTGTCACAGACCCCTTCTTATAATCTAGTGGAAGCTATGGATCCTCCAAGCCTCCGCCAAGAAAATTAAGATATGCAAATCTTTTCAGGCAGTGAATATATTTTATTGTAAACAGATTGTCCCTTTCAGCGAATAAAGTAAACAATCGCAACAAAAAGTATGTTTTTCAGTCTGTATCACATAAAAACTAATTGCCATTCCATTCAAACGTTAGATCTAACAAATCGAACACCACAGTACATATGCGGATATTGCATATCGTTTGATTAACTGCAAGAAAATAAATAAATGATACAGATCCCTGCACGTGGTTATGAGGGTATTTAGGGATTGTAGTAAGGATGTAAAATAGGGGGCATATAAGTCTCTGGTAAGACCCCCAACTAGAGTATTGTTCCAGGATTACTTGATTCGAGAACTGGAAAAAAATCCAAAGAAAAGCAGCTCGATTTTTTCTGAGTGATTTCCAACAAAAGAGTAGCGTTACGAAAATATTATTAAGTTGGGGCTGGGAAGACTTGGGAGAAAGGATACGCTCTGCTCGACAAAGTGGTATGTTCCGAGCTGTCGGTGGAGAGATGGCGTGGTGTTTCTAAAAGTAGGAAAGATCATAATATAAAGATAAAAGTTGGAATTCAATAGGACAAACTGGGGCAAATATTCATTTATAGGAAGAGGAATTAGGGATTGGAACAATTTACCAAAGGGAGATGATTCCACATTCTTTGCAGTTATTTAATAAAGGGCTAGGTAAATGACACGATAAGAATTCTGCCACCTGGACGACTATCCTAAATGCAGATCAGTGGTGAGTGAGTGAGTGAAGAATCTTTAATTCACCTTTAAAGTTAATTTCAGTAAATACGTAATTTTTGTTTCTTGGCATGATTAGGAAGATGAAACTGCGGAATGTTATTCAAATTTCACAGAGGTCAGCTGATTAGGAATTGGTGTATTTAGAACACATTTACAACAAAGAATGCATACCGTTTAACTGTGACCCTTTATATTTAATACGATACATTGTTAAAAGTAAAGTTTCTCTTGTGGTCTTCTGCTTACCACGTTAAAATTAGACTGAATGTAAAAATAATTTTAAATTGATATTCGACGTTCACGGGCTCTGCAATACCCCTCCTTGGACCCCAGTTAAAGTACCCCTGCCCGAAATGGACAACATATTGCTAAGCCAAGTAGGAGCGATAAGCCTATGTTGGTACATCCTCTTCACATCTCCACTGCATATGAGGAGATTGCACGTAATGTGATTTTGCCGATAATTTCGTATACGACATATTCTCAAAGCTTGCTTTCATAGTTTCACTGACTATGAGCACTACGTAGCACTTAACGTAACTGTTAAAGTGGGTTGACAATAGAGGACCATAATCTAAATCAGAGAAGGATTACACTGTTATGTATTCCTTCTTAATGCAATGTTACGAGGTAACCGTGAGTGATGTATACCTATTCCATTATATTATACACAGAAAGACCAATAAATGGTCGCGCTGATTAGTTGAATATTTGATGGCCACAATTTGTTTAAGTAAGTTATTCGTAGGAGTGTTTGAAGCTTACTTTTTTTTTATTTATTTGGAATACTTTAAGATGCAGCTGGCTTAGCAGCCGATCTACCAGATTTGCTCTCCAAAAGAGGACCCGTATCCGGAAAATACGAAAACAAAATATTTTCGTTTAAAAAAATTAAAACATAGAGGAGAGTTTCCCCGATTCATTTGAGACAGAAATCACTACATCTCTTCGGGAAGTGGAGTTGAGTAATAATTGAAATTAGCGTTGCAACCGGTGAGTGGATGTGATGAAGCATACGTATGACTGATATAAGGAATGCAATTCTGATTTTAAATTTGTCGTTCCTGCAAGAACCACAGTGTACATGGGGAAATTTTCTGGGTTATCCAGCCTATTTCTACAGACACTATGTGGTCAAAAGTATCCGGACACTCCCAAACACATACATTTTTCATCTTAGGTGCATTGTGCTGCCACCTACTGCCAGGTACTCCATATCAGTGACCTCAGTAATCATCAGACATCGTGAGAGAGCAGAATGGGGCTCTACGCAGAACTCACGGACTTCGAACGTGGTCAGGTGATTGGGTGTCACTTGTGTCAGAAGTCTGTACGCGAGATTCCCACACTCCTAAACATCTCTAGGTCCACTGTTTCTGATGTGATAGTGAAGTGGAGACGTGAAGGGACACGTACAGCACGAAAGCGTACAGGCCGACCTCGTCTGTTGACTGACAGAGACCGCCGACTGTTGAAGATGGTCGTAAAGTCTATCCAGACAGACCATCACACAGGAATTCCAAACTGCATCAGTATCCACTCCAAGTACTATGACAGTTCGGCGGGAGGTAAGAAAACTTGGATTACATGGTCTAGCGGCTGCCCATAAGCCACACATCACGCAGGTCAATATCAAACGACGTCTCGCTTGGTGTAAGGAGCGTAAACATTGGACGATTGAACAGTGGTAAAACGTTGTGTGGAGTGACGACTCACGGTGCACAATGTGGCAATCCGGTGGCAGAGTGTGAGTATGGCGAATACTCAATAAACGTCATCTACCAGCGTGTGTAGTGCCAACAGTAAAATTCGGAAGCGGTGGTGTTATGTTGTGGTCGTGGTTTCCTTGGAGGGGGCATGCACCCCTTGTTGTTCTGCGTGGCACTATCACAGCACAGGCCTACATTGATGTTTTAAGCACCTTCTTGCTTCCCACTGTTGAAGAGCACTTTAGGGATGGCGATTGCATCATTCAACGCGATCGAGCATCTGTTCATAATGCACGACCTGTGGCGGAGTGGCTACACGACAATAACATCCCTGTAATGGACTGGCCTGCACAGAGTCCCGACCTGAATCCCATAAAACACCTTTGGGATGTTTTGGAATGCCGACTTCGTGCCAGGCCTCACCGACCGACATCCCTACCTCTCCTCAGTGCAGCGCTCCGTGAAGAATGGGCTGCCATTCCCCAAGCAAACTTCCAGCACCTGATTGAACGTATGCCTGCGAGAGTGGAAGTTGTCATCAAGGCTAAGGGTGGGCCAACACCATATTGAATTCCAGCATTCTAGGGGGGGGGTGGAGTGTCCGTAGCCTTAATTAGGCCTAATTCCTAAGGCCTGGTGTAAAAGTGGGAAACCAAGGAAAAGTACTTTCAGGGTTGTCGACAGTAGGGTTCGAACCCACTATCTCCCGAATACTGGATACTGGCCGCACTTAAGCGACTGCAGCTATCAAGGTGGGTATAATTCCTTTTAACCAGAGAGAGTTATGTTTCAAAAGATTTGGTCATTTTCGAAACTTTGTAACTTCTGTCATAATTGTCCTAATTCTAGCACAATGGTACCATTATGTCGAGCATGACATTCTCCATTCATTCAATGCACACACCATGGGTCTGATTTTACCTTCAATAGTCGATATGAAGCAAATTAAGGTATTCTGAAATATTTGAATGCCATATAACTTGGTTCCTAAGGGCCTAGGGCAACCGTTGTGTTACCATCAGCTTGAGTGCAGAGAGTACTTGCTAACCGTACTCCAAATTAATTGGTCGGAATTGATATTTAGACGGTTAGGTAACATATGTGCCTTTGCTGGCAGGACCGAGTGTTTAAGTGCACTATGTCTTCTGGTATAGGCTAGAGCAATTTGGTTACTTTCATTGATCTGTCTCTGTCTTGTCCTTGGCTTTGACAATATGAAAGTGACTGAGGTATGAGCGATGCTAGTAATGCCATTCCTTCTGCAGCCAGTCCCTGCTATGAATGGTGTGAAACTATTGCTCATAGGGTCGATTGGTGCATGCATTTCAGTGGGTTTGGCAAACTGATATGTAATAGCAACTTCTGGCTCAGCGAGGAAAGCAACGGGAAACTACCTCACTCCTCATATCCCTAGTACGCCTCTTCAGTGATGCCTAGGCCATCTATGACAGCTGATGGCGGAGCTGTTGAGGATCCAAGCAGCCTTCGGGCTGATGACTAAACATACATACATACATAATACATTCATACATACATACATACATACATACAGGTAACATATTTCTGTTTTAAAAATACGACTTCGGGGCCTTCCATTGTCACGTTATTCGTTCGGGTTTCGTATATAAGGTGCCTAAAACTCTATCCTTAGGCATCTTGATCAACTTCATATGTTTCTTATTTTGTTGCGGAGTTATTAATCGCAATCCGAATCATATACCTCAGAAAGTATGTAGCCTGATTTTATAGACGTTCTCTCGTCAAAACTACTACCAGTGAATGGTGCTGATAAGTATACATCGGATTTACCAATATAAGCATGCGACTATGCCGCAAAATGTGGTGAAATATGCACTTAAGTATCCACTAACTTATTTTCACGCTATTACACACTTTTATGAAACGCAAACGCAGTATTACTATATTCAAGCAGTTCATCCACACCAATACATGAAATCATGATCAGGAATGAAAAACTGAAAGAAAAACAAAAAAAGCACTACTTACAGCTACGGCAGTTCCATCAGTACAAACAATCCGTGCATTGTTTGTAGGACGCATCAATCTACGTGTGTTCACTGTTAAAACATGCGCACACGTCTCCTAGTGCGTTAATCAGTACACATAATTATTATAATTATTAATGCTGTTAGAAATCCGTGTAAGAAAATACACACGTGAAGAGACATACATACACATTCCTCTGTCATTTTACACCGCACACCCTTCTTTTCCTGTCCATAATTTACTTTTCAGCACACCACAGCAATCTTCTCCAGGTTTTCTGGTATAATTCTGTGGCATTTGTCTGTTAAAACTAGCTTGAATAAGGAGAATGATATCTCTAAATTCGCGGATGTGACAGGACAGTACTTGAATTCGGGAGTTTTCACTCTGTTCTTGTCTTGAGTTTTCCTTGAAATCTACCAAGCTATAAAGTTAATTCAGAACAAGGCCACTCGTTCAAGATTTCACTGTATTAATTACTTTACATTTTCTTGAAGACTGCTTGTAAAACGTGTAAAACTGTGCATAATAAAAGTCGAAAACTTGCACAATAAATTCAATATTTGAAATGTATGCAGTAATCTCAAATATGTGTAAATATGCATACACAGGGTGATCCTAAACTACGTAAACCGGATATATGTGCGTTAGAGGGTTGGTCATACAAATATTTAATTGGAAAAAATAATTCTGTGTCTCGCGCGGCTGCCATTATATCAGCTGCTGAAGTTAGCCATTCAGATCGCTTCGCGGGCGACTTCAGATGGGCTTTGCAAGACGGTGTTTCTAAATCTGCACATGGCTTATGACCAGATAGAGAGAGCCAGTGAGAGAAATAAACTTCTCCAGGGGAGGTACTTAAACAAGGACCTCCCTGCTGATAGGCTCGGCCCTTAGAAAGCACGCTACAGTGCCATTCGCTGAAACCCACAGTGTTTGACGCTCATTTCTCGGCATGGCTCTCAAATCCCGACCAAGCCACGTGCAGATTTAGCAACAGCGCCTTGTAAAGGACATTTGAAGAGATCTGATTGGCTATCTTCAGCAGCTCATAAAATGGCAACGGCGCGAGATATCTAATTATTTTTTCCAATTATATATCAGTATGACCAACCATCTAACGCCCATATTTTCCGTTCACGTTGTTTCCGACGACCTGTATATGCACTATAACACTTAATAATGCGTCAAATTTCACTTTCTTGTCGGTTCTGCAGATATACATATCAGCAAACAAAATATTAAACTGGGCGAGTTGGCCGTGCGGTTAGGAGCGCGCAGCTGTGAACTTTCATCCGGGAGATAGTGGGTTCGAACCCCACTGTCGGCAGCCCTGAAGATGGTTTTCCGTGGTTTTCTGTTTTAACACCAGGCAAATGCTGGGGCTGTACGTTAATTAAGGGCACGGCCGCTTCCTTCCCATTCCTAGGCCTTTCCTCTCCCGTCGTCGCCATAAGACCTATCTGTGTCGGTGCGACATAAAACAAACAGCAAATATATATATACAGTATATCTGATGTCTACTGATAAATATATATTGGAAATTCAGGAAGTGGTTTCACTTTATTTGGTTCTGAAGAGAATCTACTGAAAGTTACTGTCAGAGGGAACAGTTGTTATTTAGCACTCGAGATGTCTCCACCTATGTTAATGGATTACAACACCTTCGCTCCATGAACCGAGCGACCAGTTCTCTCTTACACCGGAGTTCACTTTGCATGTTCTATTGATCACCGCCTGCGTCATAAACAAGGAGCGGTGCGTAATTCCATCACGTCCTGACCACTTCGCTCCGCGGCGAAAGTCGGAAGTGCTCTACCACTGGCTGATGGAGAGTTATCTCGGGTTAAAGGACGAAGCGTGATCACATGCCATTATTTCGGCAACGATTAATGCCGTTAGCATGAATGTTACAACGCTGATATACACGGTGTGCCAATATCTCCGCATTCGGCCCACACTGCACAAATATGTAGATGAAAATTCTATCTACAAAATATGAATGTCATAATGATAATACACAAAGTGTTCCTATATTTCCGCTTACACTACATCAAGCAAATATTTTACGAAAGTGTGGATCAAGAAAACAAGCAAGAAAATATGAATGTAATCATAATCAAATAAATAGTGTTCCCAAATTTTCTCATTCAACTTACTCGGAGTGAACGTTTGACAGATATACATAAATGGAAATGTTTGCTACAAAATTCGAATACCATAAGACTGACATACACGCAGTTCCAATTTTTCTGTAAATCTACATATACTGTATCAGAAACTAAACCAAACTCTTACCTCGTAGCAAGTGCTAGAAATGTTATCCTTCCGCAGATAAACAGGTACTGTATCGGGTGAACATATTTCAGTCATCATCAGTCCGTATTAGCATATACTCTACATGTGGTTCTGTTTACTTACAATAATAAAAAGGAATAAATAATAATGGCAGGAAAGTCAACTCTGAGTCCTGACTTAGCATAAGTGCTACACGTAATAAAACAACTTTGTGAAACATACTAATTTTCTTTGGTAATATTTTAAGTTATTTTAGCGAAATATAACACATCGAATACAAAAACATGTTCTGGACTGAAGAGATTAAAAAGCGAAGACAGAGTACAGGTCGGCGGGTATGGGGGAAGCATGTTAGCGGTCAGGTATTATATGGAAAACCCTGTACTTGTCCTTCCTTATCCTCTGTATTTGCTGGATATTGCCCCAGTGGATTAGCACTGCCTATTTCCTAAAGACGTAACCCCTGCTCAAGAGGCAGAGGTTCAGGTCGGCTGAAGAGACGAAGGCGAATGTGACGCGCCTTCTACAGGAAGTGGACCGAAGGACTGTTCAGAAAAGTGGAACGGACGCTGGCAGAAGCATTTCACTGCCAAAGGGGCTTACTTTGAAGGTTCTGTGAGAAGTTCCATTCTCTCTGTAATGAATGATTCTACACATGTTCTCTTACCTCATACCAGGCAAATAGTGGGGCTGTACCTTAATTAAGTTCACGTCGCTTCCTTTCCACTCGTAGCTCTTTCCTATCCTATCGTCGCCATAAGACCTATTTGTGTCGGTGCGACGTAAAGCAACTTGTAAGAAAATAAATTCATTATCTCTCACGTAGAGTACATCCATACTTTCAGACCGTACTTACACCAATAAGTGTTACAAAAATCATTAAAGTCTTGAAGTCGAAATTGCTTCTAGACAAACGTGCGACCACGTAGTTCAACATCTTGCGGTAAGGATGAAAAATTATTGTACCCAGAAACAAAAGTTATGACCTTGGTAAGACGTGATCGGATGATGCAATGGCGTCGCCATCTGGAGGTACTGAACTAAGATCACCCTGTCACGTGGCTAACAGTTCCTGTATTACTCTAGCTCTGGACTCTGGCACAGAAGTACGTCGTGTGAAGTGTCGTTTGATTAGTTTCAGAGATTTCTACAAGTATATGACAAAGCGAATAGTGAATACTTCAGAAAATTGTAGTGGAAAAAAGTTTGAATCACAAAATGTTGCAAAATATGGCAAATAAATGGCTTTAAAACTTAAAAACGCATTCGAGAGTATATAAGAGTTTGTCAGAATTCCAAAAATGTCAACATCGCTAATGCAGAGTGTCAAAAGGCTAAGCTTATGGAAAATGATTTGGATGTTGGATACTGATCAACCTAGTAGTGATGGTGCGCCCATCGAAACTCCATGACTCTGCTTAGTTCAACTATAGATTTAACTTTCACCCTGATACTGACGTCGGTCATTTTCTATGTGTCTGTCGGGCTGAGTGGTCCAGACGGTTGAGGCGTTGGCCTTCTGACCCCAGCTTGGCAGGTTTGATCCTGGCTCAGTCCGGTAATATTTGGAGATGCTTAAATACGACAGCCTCGTGTTGGGAGGTTTACTGGCACGTTAAAGAACTCCTGCGGGACTAAATTACGGCACCTCAGCGTCTCCGACAACCGTATAAGTAGTTAGTGGGACGTAAAGCCCATAACATTATTATTTTCTATGTGTATACTACTTTTGATATAAATATGTCTTACGGCTGGGGGTGATCTTGAAATTTGTTTTACGGAAGTCGGTGTGACGGAAGTGTAATCCTAGCAACCGTGCAGGCTGTGATGAGGTGTGGATGGATGGCCAGACGGTGTTGCCTAGCAATCGTACATACTATATCTTAAGGCTGGTGGTGTTCTGGAATTAGCAGCCGTTGATGGATGTCTATGACCATTTGATTTTCTCAAAGAGAAAAGTGGGTTATTTTTATTTCACAGACCCATTGTGCATCGACTTTGCCTTGAAGGTGCATAAATTTAGTTAGAATTAAGAACTAAAATATACACAGTAAAATTACAAATCCATACAAACTAGATGCATTGTTTAGAAAATAGCTATTAGGTGGTACGTATTCTACTTCAAAACTTGCGACTGTAACCCCGACACAGACAAAAAAACAAAGCAAAGTCACCTCCGTACAGGCCATGAACGCCCTTGGAGGAGTGTAAGGTAAAGGCTTTCACCATTGTTAACCTCGGCACGTGATAGGGTGGAGTGGTTACCTCTACGCCCGGCCGCCTTTGCGCCCAGGAATTAACCTCCTACTCATTTTGGTGTAGGCTGAGCGAACCTCAGGGCCGTATGCACATCCGGAAATGGAAATCTCGTTTCTTAAATTTTACGACTTCCTGACGGGGATTCGAACCCACTTCCTGACGGGGGTTCGAACACACGTCCTTCCGGGCGAACCGAGCACGCCTTTGCCGCCTCGGTCAGGCAGTCCCTCCCGACACAGACCCGT
This sequence comes from Anabrus simplex, assembly GCF_040414725.1. Lineage (NCBI taxonomy): Eukaryota > Metazoa > Arthropoda > Insecta > Orthoptera > Tettigoniidae > Anabrus > Anabrus simplex. The sequence goes on along the minus strand of NC_090267.1, from coordinate 347,777,333 downwards.
TCGAATATCTTAACTCTCCTGGTATATTAATTAAATGCCAGAAACAGTTCGCCAATCTAAATGTTATTATTTCTCCAGAATCTTTGATGTTTATACACGGGCAGTGCTGGATTGAAAGTCAGGAAACGTTATTAAGTCGGATCGTAATATTTCACATGTTATTTATCATTTGACGAATGTTACTTGTACTTCATTGCGAATTCAACAAGATGCAGAATGTATATTTGCTGCGGCTGCGCAGTTGCTGTGCAGGCGCACTCATTAAACCGTGTGTTATTATGGCCTGGTTTGTTTCTGTGCAATTACGCTTCATAAAAGTTATCAATTATTGCTGCCGCTGCTGTTTTGAAATATCGAACAAAAGACGTCGATTGCACAGTAATAGCTCACGGAGTAATAATCGCTTGCACTGATCGATAAATACCAGTAAGTTGGCGGCAGTGCACATTTATGAGCAGGGAAAATAATGTGTAGGTATGCAAAAGCGTCCCCAGTTTCTGACAATAAGACACTAGAACGGACGTAGATAATAATTTCAGTTTATCCAAATATTGTGAAATGAGCTGTGTGGCACATACAGCTAATTAAACCGGTCAAGTTGGCCGTGCGGTTAGGAGTGCGCAGCTGTGAGCTTTTATCCGGGAGACAGTGGGTTCGAATCACACTATCGGCAGTGCTGAAGATGGTTTCCCGTTGTATCCCATTTTCACACCAGGAAAATGCTAGGGTTGTACCTTAATTAAGGCCACGGGAGTTTCCTTCCCACTCCTAGGCCTTTCCTACCCTATCTTCGCCATAAGACTTTCTGTGTCGGTGCGACATTAAAAAAGTTAATTAAATGCCCTTGTGGGCTCCTGCCTATCGTAATGTGTTACTAAAATGGGTAACCCCTAGGACTCTGAGAGCGTAGGTTGGTGACCGTGGGGTCCCTAGCTGAGTTGGGAATTGATTGGACTTGTACCACTCGTTTCACTTTCATCTTTCATGTCTAACCTCCCTTGGTTAACTTTTGTTCTTTTTCGACACCGACAATATTAGGTCTGTGAAACCTAGGGAGTCTTCTTTCTTTCTTTCTTTCTTTCTTTCTTTCTTTCTTTCTTTCTTTCTTTCTTTCTTTCGTTCGCCCTTCGTGACTCTTACCTTCCCTTTTCCACGACCTTAATTCTTCGAAAAATTGCACCTTCCTCTTATTTCTTCCCATTGCTGTTCAGTGATCTTCAGTGATCTTCCTTGTATTTCTTCCGATTACTGTTTAGTAATGATGGTTGCTCAGTTGTACTTACTGTAATTTTCACCACCGCTGATACCACCACCACCACCACCACCACCACCTATTAAACCAAGATCTATAGCTGCAGTCGTGCGACCAGTATCCAGTATTCGGGAGACAGTGGGTTCGAACCCCACTGTCTGTAGCCCTGAAGATGGTTTTCCGTGGTTTCCCATTTTCACACCAGGCAAATGCTGGGGCTGTATCTTAATTAAGGTCACGGCCGCTTCCTTCCCAGTCCTAGACCTTTCCTGTCCCATCGTCGCCATAAGACATATCTGTGTCGGTGCGACGTAAAGCAACTTGCAAAAAAAAACTGCCTATTAAGGGTGCTGACCTGCAAAGACAGCTGCATCCTAGATAGATGGTCTTCACATACCGGGAAGGCGCGTGAGGTTCCGAGCATGGGGGTTCTTTATTCGGGGCGCCTAGCTGAGGCCTGCAGTTTTGTCAACTCTCATGTGATCTTTCCTATTCTGTATCCGTTTCTATTTTCTCTTTCAAATCCGACGGCTTTTGGGTTGCAAGACCGAGGAAAGTTCTCTGCGAAACGTAAAGAATTTTACCTTATTTTCTTGACACGGCCTAATCCCAAAAGTCTATATCATGTCTGTAAGTACGGGCCGTGAAGCATCAATGGCAACATTAATATTATCTCTTTTACCACAATACTTCCTATGTAGGAAGAATTTATTCGATAAATTCCTGGTAATCATAGTATTAAAGTTGTACTATGTAATACATCTCATCGGCTCTGTCTAACCCACTACGTGATTTAATTACTTGGCTTAAAAGTTCCCAAGAACACTTTTAAGAGTTCCAAAGTCTGCGAGAATTTAATCACCACTTACAGGTACTCTGAGAGATGATCTGCTTACGTCTTATTTACTGAAATAGGAAGTTAAGTTCTCATTAATTTTAATCGGAGTCTGACTTCATATAACTACAGAAATGATTCTGTTCTGTCTTTTCTGTTTGTTTCTTTTCTTTCCTTTTCTATTCCTTTCTCCTAGAGAAAGCTTCATTCTTTTCCGTTGGTAGCATGTCAGAACAAATATGACTGCCTAGGGTACAGCAATGAAGTGCTTCATTTTATGGTTTCCCATAACGAATTACTATGATCCTAGCTTCTAGTGCTTCACATTTTTCAATGTCCGACTCGTTGGCTGAATGGTCAGCGTACTGGCCTTCGGTTCAGAGGGTCCCAGGTTCGATTCCCGGCCGGGTCGGGGATTTTAACCTTCAGTGGTTAATTCCAATGGCCCGGGGGCTGGGTGTTTGTGCTGTCCCCAACATCCCTGAAACTCACACACCACACATAACACTATCCTCCACCACAATAACACGCAGTTACCTACACATGGCAGATGCCGCCCACCCTCATCGGAGGGTCTGCCTTACAAGGGCTGCACTCGGCTAGAAATAGCCACACGAAATTATAATTATATATACATTTTTCAATATAATATGTACCGATATGTGAAAAACTACTTCTTTCGCCACTCTTCACACACCATGACAGGATCGCGCATGAGAGCTACTGTAGGCTATAACGCATATATGGGCTTGGCCCTGTATCACGGCCGGATGCCTTTTCTGACGCGAATCATATGTAGAGTTATGCATTTAGTATTGCGTATTTTGTGGTGGTTTTAATATAGTTTGTGTGGATTTGAAGATGTCAGTATTGAGACAAATACAACCATCGGGTCAGGGGAATTAGCCAGACGTAGCTGAAATCCCCGCCTCAGCTGAGATTCGAATCTGGGATCCTCTGAACGGAAAGGTGTCCATTGAAAAACGACTGAATGGATAATAATTAAATGTTTATCTTCTTTTACAGCTGTTATTATGGACTTACTCTACAAATATCAAAGCAAAATCTTTCCCGTTTCTGAATACGACAGGCTTATAATAATATTTGTTCCCTTCAGGAACGGCTTTAATTATTTCGAATATCATTAACTTTATTGAAAGGACAAGAACGAACTATTTATGGTACAGTGAACTTACAAACATGGTGTACTGAACAATGAAAACGTGGTATTGCTTCAAGAGACTTTTAAAATGAGATAAAAGTGCTTTTAAACAATGGACTGAAAGTGAACCACTCAAGGACCGAACATCTTCACTGCATTTTCGATGATTCTGTGACTTCAAGACCAGATATTTTGTTTATCTACCAACCACTGCCAAAAAGTGTCAGTTTTAAATTACTTGGTTACGTGATGGAAATCTGGCTGGATTTGACGAGGATGTAAATGTAGGCTGGCTGAAGTGGAAACAACATTCTCCTGTGTTCTGTGAGACGAGAATGCCACTGAAGCTTAAAGGCAAAATCTACATGACTGTGGTGAGGCCATCAGTGACTTATGCTGGACATCCTGTGAATACCACAAGCGTCGTCCAAATGCCATGGAGTTTTGAAGAAGAATTATTTTAAAAATTAGCGCATGGAAAGCACGTTACAAGACCAGGAGTTGACCGTGAAGAAGGTTCAGCATGAGCGAGTTACATTATTTGAGAAGGTGAAAGAACAGGATGAAAGCTATGTAGCCAGAAGAATCCTTAACCTTCAGCTACCCGGGATACGAAGCAGAGGAAGGCCTAAGATCAGGTGGGATCAATAGATCAGGAGACAGCAGTTTTTCGGCTCCACTGATGTTGAAACATAAGCAGCTGACAACAATAAGACGTAAATGCGTTCCGCTAACCCTGGAGGATCTGCAGTAGCAGCTCCACACCCAGAACGTCATCAATGAAGTACATCGATGGTAAAGCAAAGAAAAAGTGAACTTACAAGCGATGCCAAAAACAGCTCTGCAAATTTAAAAGTTTTAGCTACAAAAGATCCAGGAATACAGCGATATAAATTTGAAGAGGCGGAACCTACTAACTCCCCATAGATACAAAGCACACGCAACCTTGGGCTTAGGGGTCGAAAATCAAACTTTTCTCCACTGCTACGTACCTGATACATGGAGGGAAAATGACACTCGGTCTACGCTAGACGAGAGAGACGTGTTTCTGCATCGCATCCCGAAGCAATGCTCAGCTGCGTCACTCATTGATTATATACACAGAATAGGTACAACGCTGGATGGATGACCTATATTTTCCCTCCTGACGTGCCCGCTTTGTTCTCATCTCACCGTCATAACCCACCCCAACGTTATATTTTTACTTTGTGGACGTTCGGCACAGAGTAGTGTCAAGCTTACCCGTTCTATACGTGTGAAGATAAATGTTTTGCGTAAATGAATAAGCGTACAAGAAGTTGACAAAAATTTTGAATCTCATGTGTTCAAGCGGAATCGATGTTCAGTAGATTCCTCAACAGAGAGCCGTTCAGATATTGAAAAATGATTTCCTTTTATGTAAGCAATCCGCTTACAGGGAAATTTAAATCGAATCACGAGACTGGTTAATTTTTCAATTCTTTTTCTTTCCGTGACGATAGATTCAAAGTCCACTACTGATCCATATCTAAGTGAGAAGAATACAGACATTGTGCACTTTGTAACATATAAAGACGGTCTTATTATCACCAGAAAAAGTAAATATTTTAGAGAGTTATAGCTAAATGATATGGTTCGGCGTCCCCGGGTCGGATCTCGGTCCTGCTAGTGCACTGATAATGAAAATGAAATGGCGTATGATTTTTAGTGCCAGGAGTGTCCAAGGACAAGTTCGGCTTGCCAGATGCAGGTCTTTAGATTTGACACCCGTAGGTGACCTGCGTGTCGTGGTGATGATGATGATGAAATGATGATGAGAAAGACACATACACCCAGTCCCCTTGTCAGCGAAATTAGCCAATTATGGTTAAAATTCCCGACCCTGCCGTGAATCGAACCCGGGACTCCTGTAACCGAAGGCCAGCACGCTAACCATTTAGCCATGGAGCCGGACAGTGCACTGATATAGCCTCTCGACACCCAACTCGAGAGTTCTGTGATGTTTTGCCAGCGAGATTTTCACGAACACCAACACGTGGCAGCAGGAAGAGCCATCCGGTACTAAAATTCCAACCAAGTCCTAATTTACCTCACGTAAATATGAGGTGTTATTGAAAATTCAGCATTCATTAACTTCACTTGTTTTGCAATGTAATAACTGCATTATCATTTCTACCTAATATCTTGTTGAGGCATGTCCACACCATCCATTATTATTATTATTATTATTATTATTATTATTATTATTATTATTATTATTATTATTATTATTATTATTATTATTATTTAACAGCCCCTTTTGCAAACAGCGCCCATTTGCTGACTACATTTTGGCTCACAGCGAGTAGGAATTAGTGAACAGATTTTAACTCCCTCATTTGAATATAGGCCTACTGTGGTAATGGAGCGATACGCTTATGGAAGTCCTCAAGGCCATGCAAGAAAAGTGCAAGTGTGCTGTGATTACCGTAGCAAGTAAACATGGAGGGGCTTGTACCATTTACACCTCGCCTTAAGTTGATCTCAAAATAATGCGCGATAACGCAACCCTCTGTTGAGGGATGTATTCACTATTGCGTGTTCCTGTGGTGGTTTGTAGTGTTATTTGCTGTGCGTAACTTAAGATGTGCATTAAAGCGATTACAAACACTGAGTCTCCGAGCTAGCGAAATTAATCAGACGTGGCTAAACTCCCCGACCTCGTCGAGAATCGAACCGAGGGCACTATGCACCGAAATTCACTACGTTGTCCATTCTGCCAACGAACCGGACTTACTCAAAGATAAAGAATGTTTGGGTTCGGTTTATTTTGGGCGAATAAAATTTTGTCTTCTGTTATCTTGCAAGTAAATAGGGCCTATATTTAATTTATTGTAGCAAAATTATTGTTTTATTTAAACATTTAAACATTGCTCCTCGGCAAACGTACAGTATTAGACACTAACGATTTTTCAAGACGAAACAATGAAAGATAATAGAGAATTATCTATTCTTCAGTTCCTCCAATAATAGAGTTGCTTATTTATTTAAGATGTTATGCTATAGGTATTATTGCTGTTATAGTGTAAATATTTTGTACTTTGAACAGGTTGTATTATTAAGTTAGGTTAACAGACGTTCAATATACATTAATTCATTATTAAGCTTTTTTGCACTTCCATGATTTCCAGCAACTTTAAGCTTGATTCCGCTGATTTGCGAGGGATAAGCAAGCCCTTTGTATGCAGGATTGTCAGAAGAACATCGATCTTTATTACCGGAAAGAGACCACAGTTTGTTTCGTTCCCAAATGAAGCTGAATATCTAAATAATGCGCATCTTGTCTATGACGGATCCTGTTCCCTCGGACGCAAGGAAATATTGTGGCACCCATGTATTAATACTCAGTCCAGGCTGTGCAACCATGCTGAGGTTTCCCGTAAAGTTTAGTTTCATTTGCTACGGCGCAGTCAACCACGAGATGAAGTTAATTGGTTTTGTGGCAGGCTGGACGTGTTCTACACATGATAATCCAATTTTCAACAATAGTAGGATTTGTGTCCAATTTGAAAGAGATCGACATTGACTGCTCCTTGAAGATAGCGTTTACACTTGTAGGCCATTGTTGATGACACCCCTTTTAAATCCTCAAACACCTGCCGAGGGAGTATACAGTACCTCTCACATCCTTGCTAGAAATGTAGTGTGTGCTGGACTGAGTGGTTCAGACGGTTGAGGCGCTAGCCTCCTGACCCCAACTTGGCAGATTCGATCATGGTTCAGTCCGGTAGTATTTGAAAGTGATCAAGTACGTCAGTCTCGTGTCAGTAGATTTACTGGCATGTAAAATAACTCTTGCGGGAGTAAATTCCATCACCTCGGCGTCTCCGAAAACCGTAAAAGTAGTTAGTGGGACGTAAAGCAAAATAGCATTATTATTATTATTATTATTATTATTATTATTATTATTATTATTATTATTATTATTATTATTATTATTATTATTATAAATATAGGGGATAGAACATTCGGAAGCTGGAAGAAAAACTTCCGGTGTTTATCAAGAAGTTCACATTGAAAGTAAACGTACCTGCGCTCACTGTGGCTGCCGTTGTAATTCATAACTTTGCAGCAGCAGATTGTGACCTCCTGGAATAACCTGGTGAACGTCATGACCGACCTGCACGCACCCCAGACCTTGCTTGGGAGCTGTAGCCGGAAAACGTATCATAGAATTATATTTTAAATGAAACTACTATTCGGTTATCAATATAGTAATAAAGTGAAGAGCGGACGCCTTTCCTAAATACATTACTACAATAATATTATGTAATATGATTAGACTCATAAAAGTGTTGTTTTAACTTTCTGAATTATTTTTCATAACAATTCTGCACATTTATATAACACAATGTGTCCATTAATATTTGAGGATAAGTTTTACACACTTTCCATCATGTATTGTGTTTCACTTCCTTTTTATATTTGACGCAGTTTTCCCATTTACCTGGGAGTCAACTTGTGCACTTCCTCTTGGAATCTCATCCTTGCTGCATGGAACACTTTCTCCTGTTGAACCTTCAGTTGAAGTTATTTCATTTGGTCAATAGAGAGTTCTTTTTTGGCTTCCACATATGATGTTCCCACAGTTCGTGGTCCAGTTTTTATATATATCGGTACTCTCTTTCAGTCTGTGATTCCGCCAGAAATGTGAGTCTACTTTCAGCACCCGATATTTGCGTACTTCAATGAATTCGTCATACAAGACCTCAGTTTCCGTATCCTCTTCACCCACGAATCCATTGGTATCAAACTCACTTGGAACCCTCACAATAAGGTGAGGTACTACACGTTCCACCATTGCCAGAAAAACTGTGGTCCTTGTCGTCTTTTGTGTTAAGCCCTCCACCAGTTGCCCTACTTTCCTTTCTATGTTCCATTGTTTGTTGTCTGAACCTAAATGTAATGTTGTTCGAGCACTTTTTCAACTGGTCTCCACTTCCCTTGTTTGTGTTAGCTACACTACAAAATGTTACACTAATTTCCTCCCAGACTTTAAATTTTTCTCGCATAGTGACACAGTCTGTATTTTTGTTTTCAACGGTATGTTCCAGATCTTTTATTAATTCTAATAACACTTCCTTTTCATAGTTGTTGAAGGCTGGCACTTTTATTTCATCCGTCCGTCGGGAAACGCAATTAACTGCACTGAATTAAGTTAATGTAACATCTAATGCGATCTGTCATGCAGGACGCAGCTGAAATTAAGGAAAACATCCCATGAAGGGAGATTCAACCCAGCTGTTTTTATTACCAACTCCATGCCTTATTTCTTCACTTCGTAACTTACCAAAGTCTACTTCGTCAGACTCTAATTTGTAAAAGTTGCGTCTACGTAATAGACTTTCATTAAACTCAGCTAAGCAAACTTACATAAGTAGCCGTCAAAGCCTCCTTCATGAATACGGGCTTTACTGTTTTTTTTCACCTGAATCACAGTTGCAATGTGATGGATGTCGAGCCACTGTCTGATGTCCCGCACAAAGTATTGGTACGAATAAAACTCTATTTGTTTCATTACTCTAATTTATTTAATTTGACCTAATAAATGCACACACATATTTAAATACACACAATTTTAACCAATCATGAATGACCACACTTACGAATTATAAGTCTATTAACAAGTCTATCTCCCTTAAGGCGCGGAAGCAGGTCCAGTCCGTTCGTCCACCTGCGGACGCTTAAACTTTACTTTCACTTTCCCAAGTCCAGTCACCTCATACAGCAGCTGTGTGTAGACCACTGGATTTGAACACAGTGCCACTGGCTACACAACACACGATGACTGTTCGTTGTTTAGACTCCACAGATAGTCCAGTCATTCACAGAGTCACATGCAGTGAACAACTAAACAGCTCAAGAGTATCCAACAGCAGGACGATACTCACAACAGCGAACATTAACACAGGTCCATTTTCCTCCACACTCGCGATAGCGGCTTTCCTCGCTGAGCCTCAGTTCACGGAAATACACTAACACAATACAGCCTTCCGTTCTTTCGCCTCCGCCTACTCACTGGTCTCTCCGACACCACAGTTCGCTCTCAGGGGCCTTGTATTTATACCTCGATGCTCGGCTACTAGAACATTCACGTTTCGGCTGGAGATCGAACTTTTCTGTCATATCTTCCAGAAATCGCATGGAGGAACTAGGTGATGGAAGTTCCCCGAGAGCTGGCTTAGTCATCCCCTTCCAGGTAATACCGAAGGGGCCGCGAAAAAGCTGACGGCCGCTTGAGCTCGTAACAGTATATTCTCCTCAGCCCTCGTCGATATTGCCTCCTATGATCAGTTGTATCAGGCTGTATCCGTAATTTTGAAGATGTGCTTTCTGGGTTTTGCAAGGTTCAAGACTTCACATGATTTCCCAGCACGGCGGAGTTCCTCCTCGTTGGTGACGTCATCTACCGATGATCTTAAACATTGTCCGTTAATCCACATTTCAAAGATCTGCAGTCGGTTCACTGATGAAGGTTTTAGTGTCCTTCCTTTGACACCATAAAGCAGCTAGGTTGCCATATCGAACAATTCTGCTGAACAGCATCACGGGGAAAACCATGACATGTATATTATTGAAACTCAGTACTTAAGTCCAAAATAAAATAAGGAATAGATCCGGGAGATAGTGGGTTCGAACTCCACTGTCGGCAGTCCTGAAGATGTTTTTCCGTAGTTTCCCATTTTCACACCAGGCAAATGCTGGGGCTGTACCTTAATTAAGGACACGGCCGCTTCCTCCCGAACACCAGGCCTTTCCTATCCCATTGTCACCATAAGACTTATGTGTGTCGTGCGACGTAAAACAAATATCAATAATAATAATAATAAAGAAGGAAGAAAGTAAGCTGCAATTTTTTTAAGTATAGAGTACAGGGTTTGTATGGTGGGAGGAGGGCTTATTTATGTTTTTACAGCAACATGGGTAAACTACTGCACATACAAAACCTCAATACTCAAGTTCAAGGCAAACTGGAAGAAAATATACAGCAGATAATTTTATAGGCTCGGGGTGGGGAATGGAGTTAATTGCATTTAATAAATTTGCCCAGGCAACGCCGGCTACTACTGTGCTCCCGTATCGCTCTGCTAAAAGAATGGTATAATTAAATGCGCTTGTGACAAAGTGGTAAACATGTACGAAACACAAACTAAATAACAAAACCAAGCACAGAAAAACATCATAGCGAATTTCTGTATCAGTACTAGTCATGCCGTGATGTATCGCTCCACTCCACAGCATCAAAATCTTCAGTAAAAACTGCTGTACAGTACAATCATATTAGAACACACACATAAATAAAGAGGTAACTTCTCTTCAACAGTGACAAGCTGCCGGCGATTCAGAGCGTAACATATACAGAACCATACCAGACCAACTCAGCAGGAAGATGAAGTAAGGCAAGAAAGCGATGGCTGCTCCCACCATTGTGCTTTCTCCCTGCGAATATATTTATTAAATAGAGAATGTTAAGTGATTATTTTAACAACTCACGGGCAAACACATGCCCCATCCATTGTCTTTCTTTCATAATACAATATAAAGTACATTGTAATATTCCTTCTTCTTCTTCTTCTTCTTCTTCTTCTTCTTCAAGTGCCATATCCGGTTGCCCAGACGTCGGCGATTACTCTGGAGAAAGTTTTTCTGTCTTCTGCTAGTCGGAAGAGTCTCCCAGTTGTCTCAGTACCGGTCCACTGCTTGATGTTGTGTAACCATGTTATCTCTGGTCTGCCAACTCGCCGTTTGCCCTCTATTTTACCTTGGAGAATGAGTTTTATGAGGCTATATTTGTTTCCTCTTAATATGTGGCCTAGATAAGCTGTTTTGCGAACTTTTATAGTTGTTATTACTTCTTGCTTTGTTCTAGCTCTCCTTAGGACTTCATCGTTTGTTATCATATCTGTCCAGGGTATTCTGAGCATTCTTCTGTGCAACCACATTTCAAAGGCGGCAAGTCGTTTGATACTTGCGGCTTTTAAGGTCCGTGTTTCTGCTCCATATAACAGTACTGACCAGATGTAGCACTTCATTAATCTCTGTCTGAGCTTCAGATTTAGATGATTATTACAGAACAAGGAGGAATTGTGAGTGTCTAAGAGGGGGTGTTATCCCTCCTTGTAGGTCCATAAGACCAGTACTGTTTTCTCAACATGAAATGATCTATAGGTGCTTCAAACGTGACGCCATTTCTATAGAGAGTGAAAACAGCTTTGGAGATTTTCTGTCGGTGGTGGTTTATTTTCTGAATGTCCATTTTATGCCAAACTCCTTGCTGATTTCATGTTGTTGTTCATAAGGAAATGAAGGCCTTCTAAATTGTCACCAAGTATCATGGTGTTATCTTCATAGCATATGGTGTTTATTTGCTTCGCGTTGATCTTGATTCTTTTATCAACCTAATCCAGAGCGATTCCAAAAATGGCTTCAAAATGTAAGTTTAAAAGAATTGCAGGAAAAATATAACCTTGTCACACACTTGATCTCTTCCGTAATGTGGTCTCAAATATTAATGTAAGCTTCTTGATGATGTTCACATCTTTACTGTAGAGTCCAATATGTTTTAGCTGATGTCTAAGGATATTGTTGAAATATCTTTTGTAACCAGTGAAACCCTTCCTGATCTAGATAATTTTAAATATATTTCGTCTTCTTCAAAGACACAGATTCATACGATTATCATGGCTTTATTTCATTTGATCACTGGTTATGTGTTGTTATTGCTACTTTCTTCCTTTAAGCATTGTTAATAATTTCTTGCCAGAAGAATGTGTACAAGTCTTATTTTTGCTTGACGGAAAATTTCCAGATGTTTCAGTTAAATGTGTGGAGTGAGCTGATGAATTTCTCCCCATCTCTTTAAGTAATTTTTCGTATGGAAGATAACACTGTAAAGATTTCATTAAGGTGATGCATTCTCAAGAACACCTTCACGCTCCCCTTCAACTATATAAGCTGTAGTGGTTTACTTGTCTGATTGTTGGATGTAATATAAACTAATTTTAATTCTAAATTACCCATGCTTATGTTTCGTTGTCACAACTATTTAAGATTTTTCCTTGTCATACAGTAATATTTTCCGTAAATCCGCGTATGATCACTAAATAGACTGTAGTCGTCACGTAATATGCTAAGAAATTCTCTGCTCATTTTCCCATTTACCTTATGAGAACTCATTCTGTAGAATGTTTTAGCATTCGTCTGCAGTCATACAACCAGTACTGTAACGTTTTAACAAAGAAGCATGAGACAAGTACACGAACGAGCAAATAAATAAATAAACACAGAATTGACAAATTAATAAGTACCATAGTTATTAATGTTATTAGATTTACGTCTCAATAATTAATTTTACTGATTTCCAAGACGGCGAGCTTACGGAAATTTTGCCCCGTTGGATTTCATTTAGTTGCCGGTAAATCTCCCTACTGAGGCTGTTATATTTGAGCACCTTCGAATTCAAATACCACCAGGCCGAGCCAGGATCAAACCTACCAGCTTGCAATCGGAAGGCCAGCACTCTTCCATCTGAGCCACTCGGTCCGACCATATACTGTATATGTACGTAATTTGTTAGCTCAACGTGAAGTTAATTACCAAACGCATAGACCGAGGTGAGAATATATCAGTAAAACATTATAAAAGACACATTTGAGAAAACAACAACACAGAAACAAGAAAACAACAAACAAATGTTATGCCTTCATTTAAGTCTAAGTTAATTTCTGGCACCCCATTCATTGGGTATCATACACTGACTGGTTACACGGCCACGATCATCGACGATACAGTAACCTAAACAATAAACTAGGACAGACAGCAATACTCCGGAAAACTAGCTGAATTATGCCCCAGAGTAACCAAGAGATCCAAGTGAACTTTTTCGAATAAGGAAAGAAATCTGCCAGAAAGGAAAATCGAGTGAAACTGCCAAGAACAACTAAACATGATACGGACATACGGAGGAAATTGTTGATGTTTGAGCAGATAATTAGGAGTATTTACGGCTATAAGTTATTCTCACCGGCATTAGTCCTGGTTAATACAAAATTTTTCTACTGTTGTTATTTTTAACCTGATTTACAATAAATTTAGCGTGACAGTTAATATTTAAATTAATTAAATTTAGCAATTAGTTTCGGAATTACGGCTCTTTAAAAAATGGATCTCTCAAAATGATCTGGGTTTTAATTCCTATTTCTGTTTGGAAAATTGGTTGGTAAGCTTAGGAAGTCCAAAGAAATCATTTGTAGCATTATAGCTGTTGTTAATTAAGTCAGTTTTTCAACATTTTTGTTAATCGCGTCTTAAAAAGAGTTGATTTCTTCATGCATTTACTAGAGATGTTTCTGAACGTTTTCACCAGTATTAACAATGGGTACTACAAATTGTGAAATATGTATAGTTGCACGATTGTGAAAACTTAAGCCAATTAGATTAAAACTGGTATATCCGAAGAATTTTGAATTCTAGGAAAGGCCTTCCAGGAAATACAACGGTGATGCGGGCGGCTGTGATTTAAATAACTCTGAAGGATCTTTAAAAATGGCCACACATGCAAAAAATTAAAATGGGTTCCACCATGTGCAACGAAGTTTGGAGTGTCTCCTAGTGCCAAAATCTCCTCTATATTCTTTTGGGCATTTTTGATTTAAAATTTCAGTAGAGTCCCACTCCACCGCCCCCCCCCCCAACCCGCATATACCGTTATTGGAAAATATTTCTCATCATCGGACCCAAGACCACAGATAGACTGATAAAAGATACGCCTCCTCTGTGAAGAGCTTACGACCATATGAGGAATTTTAACTCCGAGGCGGTCAAGTCTCCGTAACCCCACACGAATTACAACGGACCTCGTGCTTCAGTCACCACGCCTCTACCTTAATTAGTTCTATCTCCTCTTCATGGGCTGGAGAATTCGATACTTCCGTTATATTTTATTTTATTAAGATGGAAGCCGGCTTTTCAGTGCGCCGTACTGTAGTTTATATAACGTTTAAGTTTTCTAGTCTGTCAAATACAAATTTACAACACATTAGTAGAGACAAGAAAAAGAAAACTGTTGATTAATGAAAGAATGAAATGCTAATTCAGTAAGAATACACTCACTTATTTGCATGCGTATATAATATTGTTTATGTTGTGCAAACTGTTCACGGAGTATGAATTAGCGGAAAAGTAATTTGAATGTTAAACTTACGGGCCAACACTATAATAATTGCGAAAATGTTTTGCGAACGAATCCTAAAGGAATATTCGTAAAGTGCCTGGCGGGTATTTATCTCATCTTTTGTAAATACACATAAACAATCTAATAGATTGATTTATTCGAGTCACACCACGATAGATCATTGACGTGCAACCTCATCAGGGTTTGTTGTCGAAAGCAGAAGATCTCAGCTGTACAAGATGTAGGGCACAGCATGCAATCCAGTAGATATTCCATGGTCTAGGGTTCTTCGCAGTCACAGTTAACGTTGTCGACAGGGAAGTGCCATTTCTAGAGATTGCTTTTGGATCTCCCAATTCCAGAATGAAGACGTTTAAGTGACCGCCACACAATCCATGTTTGTTGATGCCCAGGTGGAAGGCTTTCCGAAGGGCGTGGCCAGTCAAACTTATTCTGAAGTCTAGAAAACCACTTTTTTTTCTTGCTGTAATTTGCAGGACCGTTTTGGTTTTCAGGAAGCTTCTCTTGGATGTCAATCTAGGGATAGGTGGCATATAACCATATAGCGGGTGGGATTGCTGATGGACCAGTTTAGGTCTCTCTGCATTGGCAGCTACCTCACGACGAACATCTGATGGCGCTATACCTGCAACCTGGTGGAGTTTCACAAGAGGCGGAAGCCTCAAACAACCTGTAACTAGCCTACATATTTCATTGAGCGCTTCGTCAACTTTATTTGCGTGGGTAGATTTGTACCAAACTGGGCAGGCATACTATATATGGGAGTAACAGAAGTTCTTTCTGCCCACACAGACTCGTTCATTCCCACTCCAACAAAATCTATTCCTAATTCAGGATAAGTACATACAGGTAACAAGCATCCCACCTGGTGCAAATTATCTTGTTCAACCTTTGGATTGTTTTCCTTTTAATTTGTTTTTGTTCTTTAAATGAAGTTCACTAAACGGTTTTGTGAGCAAGTTTTACTCGACAACACTGATACAGACCTCCAAAGCCGTAACGCTATCGTCAATTGTCATGAGCTTATCCATAATCAGTGATATGTAAAACAAGAGATAAAAGGTTTCCACCAATTCAGTACTCATTTATTGTAACCTAGAAAGGTCACACATATTTGAAACTAAGTTTCGGTCTTGCTAGATAAAGTTTTATCTATTACAATTCATGTCTTGCCTTAACTTCATGTTTCTGACCGATGATGTTTTCTCTAGCAGACCGAAACTAGTTTCAAATATATGTAACTGTTGTAGATTACAATAAATGAGTATTGAATAGGTGTAAACCTCTTGTTTTACATTTTAGAGCACAAAAATACGGAATAATATGAAATGTATTACCTATGATGATCAAGCATGTCTAGAAGAAAGTTAAATTTCCAGTTGAATGCGATGCTTTTAATACTCCTGACAATCTTGGGCACTGGATATTTGAATTGTTCAACTCCCAGCTGCACCAATGCATCCTTCATACAATGTGTTTAACTCTTATACGCTCAGCGAGCCGATCTATCGGCTTTGTGTTCGGGTGGCTGTATAAGTACCTTAATGGACTCCCAGATGTCAGGAAAAGACATCAATAGTAGCTTTTGGATTTAGTTTACACTTTTGGCGAGTTGAAGTGTGCTGCTTGCGAGTACAGTCTCATTTAAGCTTCAAAATACGTGTTTTCCTTCGTTTTATTGTTTCCATTTTAATAATAGATTATTGTTTATTATATTTTGTTTATATTCTACATTTATCAATATTCCCAAGTGAATTTTAGTTTAACATTTCGTGTTATTAGTTTTTCGTACCTCGAGTAGGCCTAACTTTTTTACATGGCTGGGCCAAGTTCTAGGCTAAATAATTCCGATGTTTTGTATTATTTAGATGCTTTAGATGATGACGGTGACGTTATATCCGATATTAATTCGTATTTCAGTCCGACTCATTGGCTGAATGATCAGCGTTGAGGCCTTCGGATCAGAGGGCCCGGGTTTGATTCGCGGCCAGGTCGGGAATTTTAATCGCCATTGATTAATTCTTCTGACCCGGGGCCTGTGTGTTTGTGTTTGTCCCAACACTTTCTTCTTCATATTCAGACAACACACTACACTACAAACTACCACGGTAACACGCGATAGTGATTACAACCCCCCCATATAGGGTTGGCGTCAGCAAGGGCATCCGGCCATAAAACACGAGCCAAATCCACATGTGCAACACAGTTCGCACACGCGACCCCACAGGTGTGGGAAAAGCTGTAGATAAAGAAGAAGAGTGATTCGGGTTTTACAGGTACTGATGATAGAAGAATGTTTTCGAAAACACAAATGCTAACTCCGGAAGGTACGTGTACATTTCTTTACGTCAGGTGCTATAACTCATGAGTAAATAA
Organism: Anabrus simplex; assembly: GCF_040414725.1. Taxonomy (NCBI): domain Eukaryota; kingdom Metazoa; phylum Arthropoda; class Insecta; order Orthoptera; family Tettigoniidae; genus Anabrus; species Anabrus simplex. Next base: position 347,760,496 of record NC_090267.1, on the reverse strand, counting down.
GAATACAAAAAACAAAATTATATCACGTTATACAGAATTAAATGCTCTTATTTTCAGAATGACTGAACAACAATATCACTAAAGAACATATTATTTTTTTAGTATTCGAAAACCTAGTTTTATTTTCAAATTTCAAAATTTATTTTGTAGTAAAATAAGCCATGAACAATTTTGGGATATTTGTTTCCTAAAACGATATTAAATAGTGTACTACTGTGATTTTTTAAATTTTGTAACTGGGGATTTCTTTATATGGCAATTTTTTACATTTTAACATGCATAATCATGAAAACTGGCCTGAGTGTTTTGGGCTTGACTGGTGAAAATAGCCTGAGAGCAAAAGGGTTCATTATTGTCATTTACATTTGCACGTAACAGTTTTCTACATTAAGACCCATAAACTTGTGCATGTAAGGACAGATAAAATTAGTAGAATGGTCATAATTTATGGCTGAGTTTCCAATCGTTATTATTGTACCAATAACAGTCTAGGTTCATAAACACGTCTAATTTCCGCTACGAGCAACTAAAATTGGTACAGTATGCGTGAATCACAGCTGAAATTCTCCTCCTATTTGATTTTATACCATAATCAGTCAGGCACTTCGCGAATGTCAGTGTAGTCCGGCCATTGCACGCCTGCTCCTTGCTGTGGTTCAGTTTGCACTAAGTGCATCTTCGCTAAACTCATCGAGGGAACGCATGAACTCGTATGCGAGTTGTGAGACTCTCTCGAAGCCGGGACTTCCTTAGTTTTATTATGGATAAAACGATTTCACACAAATACGTGGTACCAAATATACGCTTTGTTCTTCGATAAGTCTGAAAATTTCTAGGCGCCATTCACGAGCAAATGTTTCACAAAATAACTAAGTGTTCGGCTGTGCGGAACTTGTCTCGAATTCTACGATCGCTCTGGAGATCAATTAGCTTCGGTTCAAATCTATCAGGGACTTGGCCATCGTCAACAGAGAGCGGAATAGCAAATATGCTAAAATCTCACTCCATTCCATCAATCACTCATTCACCATTCAAAAGTATTTTTCATGCCTTATAATACTGAAAAACACACACGCATCAAACTATAAATCACCCTTGTTCTCTCCATGTTCTCTCACGACTGATTTAAGGTTTGGGGAGTACAAAGTTCCTTTGCGCAAGTTTTTTCCTCTCAGTAATATTTTTTTAAATCTGTAACACTGCTGCAAAGATCGGTGATAAGTTTATTTCTCACTCACCAAAGTATAAATAATTAATTAAATCGGCTAGGAGAGCAAATTCCTATAAACACTGTTCATCGTCAAGCTCCTATACGGGTTCTCCTTTCACCTACATGGAGGAATTCATTTCCTGATGAGAGGTAATAAAAATAAAAGCATTTCTGCACTGTACGGCGACTAAGGCAACTTTTACGTCGGTAAAATAAGGTATGTTGCCTCAGTCCCTTTGCATATTGTGCCCTTTCGCTTATGGGTGCAATATCCTCGAGAAATGTCTTCAATTGCCGGTGATTTCGGTCAGTATACCCTCATTAATATACGTTTTCGCGATTGTTTCCATCATACTGTTCAGTCTTAACATTTTTGCAGAGAAATTCTCTCTACAAAGTAACAATGCATTACAACAATGTCTTCCTCTACCCTTGCACGTTTAACCCTCACCTGTAGCCGTGCAACTATTCCCGCTTTAGGTCGGTCATGGTGGTGGTGGTGGTGGTGGTGATTATTGTTTTAAGAGGAAGTACAACTAGGCAACCATCCTCTACATAACACTAATCAGAGGGAATAGTGGAAGGGATCCGACACTTCGAAAAATGAAGATATCGGTCAAAGAAAGACAAGGGCCATGAAGGGCGTGAAAATGAAAGACTCCCTAGCCCTCGCAAACCTAATAGCGTCGGGGTCGGAAAAGAACAAGAGTTGACCAAGAGAGGTCGGATAGGATAGGTGAAAGTGAGGAGCCTGGCACAAGTAAGTGGAAGCAATGCCAGGACTCAACTAAGGGCACCGTGGTCGCCAACCCACGCTCCAAAGTTCAGAGCCCTTGGGGCCCCTTTTAGTCACCTCTTACGACAGGCAGGGGATACCGTGGGTGTTATTCTACCGCCCCCACCCACAGGGGCAGCAACACTGTCTGTTGCGACGGATGACAGTATTTTCTACCGAAGCCCCCTGTTTTCGTTCGCGTATTCCAAGCACGCAGATATGTCTTCACCTGTTGCGGTGCCGTCCGGAGGAACCAAATGAGCAGCTTTTCAGTTATATCTAGTTGTGAAATCGACACCACGAACAAATACTGCTAACAGGGTCATTGACATCTGTACTCTCGTCTAGAGCCACAGAGTACAAAACAAAATGTCTCACAAACTACATTAATTGCTCCTCCACATATTTCTCCAATTGTCTAATGCGCCGGGCAATAATGGGTCTCGGAATGGGAACAGATCCGAACGGAGACGTTTCTGAAAGACATGAAATAATATTGACGCCATTAATAAACACTCGTTTATAATCCTTCCGTCTTTAAACGGACTCGCAAGTGCCGCCAGATTTTTAACGCTGTGTGATCGCTGACCTTGTCTTAAGGCCAGTATCCAGTATTCGGGAGGTAGTAGGTTCGAACCCCAATATCGGCAGCCCTGAAGATGGTTTTTCGTGGTTTCCCATTTTCACACCAGGCAAATGTTGGGGCTGTACCTTAATTAAGGCCACGGCCGCTTCCTTCCTACTCCTAGCAACGTAAAGCAGCTAGCAAAAAAAAAAAATTCTCACTTCCATGAAAGTCTGCTTCCTCCTGTACAATTGACAATTGACGATAACACAAAAATTTTCATCTAAATTTCACACGATTGAAGCGTTCTTAGTAACTTCGTAAATCAGCGCATTCAAACCTTTCAAACCCAGGAAATTAAGCAAGCATTAATTTTCTGACACGTGTGAGCACTTAAATACAATTCACGGGAAAACAGTGCCTTCAGATCCTCACACCTGCTAGAAAGTTTTTCTACTAAGTTTGATTTTGTCTACTTTCGTTTGTCTCTATTGACTAGTGAGATTGATTTATTCTTGATGGCACTCCACGTTATGTTTATTTTACAACTGATATAACCTGGTGATACATGAAGCACTGTGGATCATTCGATGAATGAATGAAAAATCAGGTACAAAAATAGAAGGGCACAGTTTAAGTTGCAAATACAGGGTAATAATGTTTGTTTTACGTTCCACTAAATACTTTTTATGGTTTTCGGAGACGCCGGGTCTCAGAATGTTGACCATCGTGATGTCTTTTACGCACGGGTGTATCTGCTGAATCAAGGATGGCGTATTTGAGCCCTTTTTAATATCACCAAGCTGAGCCGGGATTGAATCCGCCACCTTCAGCTCGGAAAGCCAGCGCGTCTGAACCACTCAGTCAGTCAGTTATTCAGTTGTGAAATCGTACTGACGCACTGAGTGCTTCATGTGTAACTGTTCACCGCTGATTTAGATCAGCACAACATTACCTGAAATGAAACAATTTTATTGAATTATTAAAAGGAACTGTTCCCGTCTCTTAACTATCATTCCACGCCATCCGCCTCGTTGCTATGGATCTGACTTTGAACAGTAGGCCTTCCTGAGGCTAATTCAATCAGATGAAAAATCAGTACCCATTCATGGCCATAACCGATGTACTCCTCAAGCGTGAAATTACTCTTCCACTGCAGTTGCATGTTGTTGTAGGTATGGTAGGCTCGTGGTTATGTGAGTGACCCTCTTATCTGTGATTTTACTAACAAACTGTGATCGTGACTTTGTGTTTACCTGTTCCGTAATTCCAAACATTACAGAGACTATCACGCGAAGTGCACATTTAGCTTATTGCTCCGCCGAGCTTTGTAATGGCTTGCTAGCCATTTCTGACTCTTCAGAGCCTCTCATCAGCTGTAACAGTCTTGATCACGATTGTGTAGCAAGTAACATACAACGTAGTATTGTGATGATTTTCAAAAGTAGTTTCAAATTAGTTTTAACCTCATTAGGCCTTTCTGTGGGATATTTTTCTTCACCTGTTTGTTCCGTGTTTCTAGTCCTAGCTACTACGAGTACTTGCTTGGATTCAGTTAGAGCCATACCTCAGCAGAGGTGAGACCTCTTTGTCATATCGGGCCGATAACAAAGAAGTAAGTAACGCAATTTGAATCATATATATTATTCCATCTTACATCTCTCTTCACTTACACTTAATTTTCTATTAATTTCAGGCTTAACATATTCAATTCTACAATCAACTTTACCAGTTCGGGCCCATTTTGACTTAGAATCCGGAAGAAACTAATTTTTAAATGTTATTTGAAGGAACTACTTCCAGAGATCATAAGGATCCTTTGTCATGAAATACAATAATCCAAAGATTTTACTCAACGTCAGTGGTCATTCTACGATGTTTTTATGATTGCACCTGTTAGTTTTTATGGACTTGTTCATCAAGATCTTTGGAAAAATTCTCATCGATATTACTGACTACAACATGACTTTGAACTTCAGTCAAGTTTGCAATTATATTATTTTAAATGTCCTTGTACATGATAGATTATTTTAACTCGTGTCTTACCAGTCTATTAATGTTATTTTATATCTCATGTATTTTGTGGAATATTCTAGCTGATGATGTCGGAAGAAACATGTTCTAGATCAATAAATATATACATATATATATATATATATAATGGATAGACGGACCGCTTGAATACAATATTTATGTATATTCTCAAATACTTTCTACTTGATTTTCAAGTCAGTACGGGTATTTAAAAAATGAAGATGTTCAAGCTTGTTACTTGTAATGTGTACTCATATTTATCTTTTTGTCTCTTCCCTTTTTCTCTGTTTATCTGGCTTTCATCCTACCCTAGACTTCCCACGTAAAGACTGAAGATCAATCAAATCCCTTCTACCCTTCAGAGGAAGTTTTGGCAGCGTGCCTGCCTCTTATTCGCAGACCTTGGCTTCGATTACAGGTACAGAAGGATTTTAATCCTAGACTGAGGACTGTAACAGTGTTCACTCAGCCTGACTTCCTCAAATAGATGAGTTCTCGCCTCCTTATCAATCCTAGTCTATCGGGTGAGTTGGCCTTGCGGTTAGGGGCGCGTAGCTGTGAGCTTACATCCAGGAAATTAGTGGGTTCGAACCCCACTGTCAGCATCATTGAAGATGGTTTTCCATAGTTTCCCATTTTCACACCAGGCAAATGCTGGGGCTGTACCTTAAGGTCACGGCGGCTTTCTTCCCACCACTAGGCCATAAAACCTACCTGTGTCGGTGCGACGTAAAGCAGAATTATGAGGAAAACAATCCTAGTCTTTCTTAAGTCCTTTTCTTCTTAGCCCCAGTATGCTCCTAATGGACTGTGTGTAAGAGGACGGGCAAGAAATATAATTGTCAATCACATCCCTACTGTATTGTGCCTCGTCTTTTAGGTGCTTTTTAATTCGCGTGTCCGTCTCTTACGTGAAGTTTTTGGGTTCCTTTCCCGATTCCCAATGGTTCTAACCCCGGACTGAGGGTAGGGACTGCCTTCTCTTAGCCTCTTGAGAAAACAGAACTTTCTTGTATGAGAGTCAGAGAGCCCAGTCAGAAAACCAATAAGGCAAAACTTATTTTGATAATGGCTTTACATCGACTTATACAGGTCTTAGGGGAACGATGGGATAGAACAGGGATAGGAGAAGTAAGGAATTGACCGTAGCCTTAACTAAGGTACGGTCCCAGCATTTGACTGGTGCGATTATGGGAAACAACTAAAACTACCTTCAGGGCTGCGACAATGGGGTTTGAACCCAGTATCTCCTAAATGCAAACTCGCAGCTATGTGATCCAAACCACGTAGCCAACTCGCTCGTCATGGTGAAACTCTTGCTGCAGATATCGCATATGAGTTTCCTTGCTAACAGCTACGATTAAGAGGCGTCGTTTGTCGTTTAGAAACTTGATGGTTCATTACTGAAAGAAGATCGTATAATTCGATGAATACAGACTGGAGGGAAACGGTAATTCTGGCAAAAATAACACGAGCCTAAAGGTACACTGTGTTACGTGTCTGTAATGAAGGATAGTGATGGTAGTAAAATACTCTCCGAGTACAGGGAATGAGACAGAAGTGTTGGTGCAAATATTATACATGAGTTTCTCTTCCGATAGTCTGCCTCATAGGGACTTTGACAGTCGATTATGGAAAGAAGGTCATATGGTATGAAGGATCAAAGTGTGCGGAAAGAAATAAGAATCCATGGGCATACTATGTCATGTATCGAAAATTCCGGCCGATGGCTGCAATACAATATTGAGAGTATGGTTTTAGTGCAATGGATTGAGTCCCTTAATAGCTCTAGATGAATATATTGGACGTGGGTAAATATTTGCAACTTGTTCGTGATCACGCTCACTCCTCCATACAATCCACCGTATAGAAGATACTGCATCTTGTTTTTGTGTTATTGGGTGGAAGAATTTCCCAGCTGAGAAAAACGTTTCCCCCTTTTCCCATGGTAGTCATTTCGGTAGTAGGCTGAATTATACCGAAGTCCCTTCCAGCGGAAGAAACGGAGAAAATCAGTTAGTGCTAGTAGGAATCAAAAGTCTGATTTTCATAGCAAGTTTCTAGTGCACCATGGTGTTGGATGCGGAGCTATTAGAATTATTTTTTAATTTTTATTATCTTTTGCTATTTGCTTTACGTCGCACCGACATAGATAGGTCTTATGGCGACCATCGGACAGAAAAGGCCTAGGAATGGGAAGGATATGGCCGTGGCCTTAAGGTACAACCCCAGCATTTGCCTGGTGTGAAAATGGGAAACCACGGAAAACAATCTTCAAGGCTGCCGATAGTGGGGCTCGAACCCACTATCACCCGGATGCAAGCTCACACATGCGCGAACCTAACCGCATGGCTTACTCGCCGGGTGCTATTAGAATTTAGAAGAATATCTACAGTATATACAAGGATGATTGTAACTTCAGATAATGTGATAAAATCTGACCTCGTTGTATACAGGTACTGAGGTTGACCTTAACCAAGAACAGGTCCCAGGTTAGATAAAATCACTTTATTGACACGCAAAATACCGAAACAAAGTGTAATGCTCTCCATCAATTTCTCATTTCTGTTCCTTTGAATGGCACATGTATTCAGGGCCTTCACAAGAGAACTGCGCAAGCGCAGATTTTTCAGTTTCCCCTGTTAGAATATTGGAGCGGATCCGAACGGAATTTTCTATAGGAGAAGCGCCGGCCAGGAGGAAGTTCCCTGCCATTTCACAATTTTTTCCGGCTGCTTCGTTGTCCCTATATGAATACATAAAGCTGGTGCTGAAGATAGAAAATCTTACCGGTTCAAATCCCGGTCACTCCATGTGAGGTTTGTTCTGGACAAAGCGGAGGCGGACAAGGTTTTTCTCCGGGTACTCCAGTTTTCCCTGCCATATTTCATTCCAGAATCAGTCTCCAAAATCATTCATTAATCATTGCCCCAGAGGAGTGCGACAGGCTTCGGCAGCCGGCACAATTCCTATCCTCGCCACTAGATGGGAGCTTCATTCATTCCATTCCTGACCCAGTCGAATGACTGGAAACAGGCTGTGGATTTTCATTTTCACTGACACTGCTAATCAGTGAACTTCACGTATTTAAAACAAACGTGTGGTTTTAGGCGACTTCAAGTGGGGTGAATTTCGCTTTAAAAATAGCACTTGCATTGACAGGTGATTGAATAGCGGCTGGTTTACTGTGAAGAGAACGACAATGGCACGGACGTGTCGTAGTCGCTTCTTGTAAAATGTAAACTCGTGTTCTCATCCCGAGGTGGTGCAGCTCTTTTCAGGCAGATCCCCAGTGGAGGTGAGATGCATGTACCATTAAAACTACATACCAGAGCATTATTAAATATCTGGCAATACCTGGAATATAACTGGGCCTTCGAGGACGGCAGATAATAGTGCTATTGGTTACTCTACAGATGTATACGTCGCTTCTTACGGGACTGAGATAAAATATCTGAAATTTGAATTAACGGTAGACCTATATAGTTGTGAAAAACCGTGAAGAACAAATCAGTAACATGTCTTTTACTATGAAGGAACATTTCGCAACACTTTTCCTAATGAAATGGTTACGACTTCTGTTAAATCGTGTGTCTAACAGTATCGTCTCCACCTCCTCCTATTTTTTTTCTTCTGAGTGTCGTCTAACGTTAATCCAATAGTTTAAACAAACTAAAGAATATGGGTCTGGTGACGAAAATTAATTAGCAACAGTATCTGGAGCAGATTAGATCTCTGATGACGGTCACTTTTACCCTTAGAACGTCATAAAGTTAAATCATTTAAACACGTATCCAACACTTTCTGAATATGAATCATTCAATACACCATTTTCTATTTTGATTTTTTAATTCTCTGGAAAAAGTATAGAAAAATACAAATAGGCCTAATTATGCTAAATGTCTGTGTATTGACCTGATGAATGCATGTATCTTCGTCAGGAATCATATGTATATATATATCAATCATCAACAAGTGGTTAATATATTGTAGCATATTTGAAAACACTTAATAATAATAATATTAATAATAATAATCATTGTTACGGGAATTTCCTGGATCACAGAGGAGGGTTTTTTTTGTTGTTGTTTTTTTTTTGCTGCTTGTTTTACGTCGCACCGACACAGATAGGTCTCATGGCGACAGTTTGATAGGAAAGGCCTAGGAATTGGAAGGAAACGGCCGTGGCCTTAATCACAGAGAAGTAAGAAGCTGCCGAGGTGAATGGGCGGACAAGGAACTAAGAAGAGTTGAACTTAACACAACAAAATTCGAAATTTTATTCATTTCCGCTTTTTAAATTTAAACTTTGAAAATAGAAGATCTGAATGAATAATAATAATAACTTATGAACTCGTCAGCTCCAACAATAGTGACTTAAAGTCCAAAACATCAGGTACAAAACTTGATAATATATAAGGAGATGAGAATTATAGCTCTAAACAGGTACACTAATTTATAAGAGTATGTTTGCTCCACTAATTAGCATAGTCTAGGAGTCTGAGCTCCAAATGTTAATAAATTCCAGCCTCTCAGAGGCATACATTTCTTACAGAGCACAAGGTTATACCTGACCGTCTTCAAATAAGGTATTTACAGTCACGCAGCCCTGGTTTTGGCTTATCTTCTGTTGTACAGTTTTTCACTTTCTTTTCCAGAAACATAAACAGGGGCAGTGAGTGCTCATACTAAATGGCCTTAATGCAAAAAGAAAAGGTTTAACATGATTGGCCATGAACAAAACGGCTAGGAGGCGAAATACTTGCACTTCTTCTGGAATATTTTAAAACCCTAAGTGGGATTATGGCCCAAAGATAGAGAGACTAAGCCTATTCTACGCCTGGGGTAACTGAATGAAAAACATTAAATTCCAAAAGAGTGTTAAGAAATTTAGGTGATTAGAAACTTTAGTACCCCATATCAAGTTGAATGGAAATCAACAGAGGGTAATCACTCTTTTTTCCCTTAACGTACATTACATATTTTCTAGAAGGGAATAGAACGGAGTCCTAAGACCGTCCGAAAATGATATATTTAAACCACCAGGTTTAGAAAAAATAAAGAGGTTTGAAACTTTCCCCTCAAGCTATCTACCGGAGCTATCTCATGCTATGAACATTCTGCAAGTACCTTGAGTTTCTGGCCCTTGCCCTCAAAGAACACGCCTCACTCGCTAAACTGGAGCGATGAAAGTGACAATACTGTCCTAAAGCGCCCAGCTTTTATAGTATTTTCGAGGGGAAGTTTCCAGAACTCTTTACGGATAGCCTGAATTTCAGTACACACCCCCAGTTTTAATTGGCTAGAGAAAATGTTCACAAAATTTCTGATTGGTTGATGGACACAGGAGCTGGAGGGGACAGAAGTGTTGACAACCTTGACACAAGAACAAAACAATTTCAAAGCTTAAGGTTTACCACCTGTCATAATACGAATTTCTTAATAAATTCATTAGAGATAGACCCGCTAGGGGGAGCAACAAAACGGATGACAGAGATATCTAACGGATAAAAACCCAAGTATCTGGCATAACATCAGTTCAAGATAGATTTTATAGATGCCCTTATAGAATGCGCGCAATTTAACTGGCCGGAGGTGGTGTACCCCGGTACAATAATAATACTGGTTTTACGTACGCTAGCTACTTCTAAGGTTCTCGGAGACCCCGTGGACCCAGAATTTTGTTTTGGAGTTATTTTCCGTGCCAGAAAATATATCTGCACGGCTGGCGTATTGGAGCACCTTCAAATACCATCGGACTGATCCGGGACTGGACCCACCAACTTGAGCCAAAGAGGCCGGCGTTCTACCACCAGAACCACTAATCCAGGCCTTCTTCTTATTCTTATTCGTATTATTCTTCCGCCAGAACTGCGAGAATAATTTTTATGTTGCATGTTAATCCTAACTGATTAGTAGAGATTCTTCTATAGACGAAGACTGGCGTTGGCAGTGCATTGGGATTGATAACTACGTTGTATATCCCCTTAACACATCAATCATCACCACCACCACCTTGATAGTATGTTGCTAAGCACAGTGGTTCAGAACAGTCACTCCCAAACGCTAGCCTCTGCTAATAAGGTCGTAAGCCCTCATCCAGACGTCTGCACGTGAGATCAGAAAGGAAGTTGCAGAAGAAAGAAACAAACAAAATAGCTAGTGTTATCTGCATATCGCATCCGTGTGGTCATGTCTATCAAGACACTCCGTTAATGACCTCCAAACATGGAATATCCGTACAGTAGTTTCTTGAATGGTTAATGAGGCAGATAGGACTCTGTTCGTATGTCACAGATATGCACATTTCGCTCCGCTATTGTCTTGGAACGATTGTATGAGTGGTGAAGTTGCTAACGAGGTTTGCTACACGCCAGCCTAGCAGTGATTGATGGCTGCGAAGCTTTTACGTGACAAATCGCTCCAGTATCGCCTGCAACTTGGCGAGCTTCCACTCATTGTAGGACAACCTGACTGTGTGTCATGCTGGAGGTCTCAGAGCTAAATGTAGTCAGACATTCTCTCAAATGATCTAATAACTTTTCTTTAGTAGTTTAAATAGAGATCACTATTGTGTAACAATAAGTCAGAGGCGTGACAAATGAGTGTCACTGTCACTGGCTTGTATCAACACGGCTGAGTGTGCAAGTTCTGACCTGAAAAGTAACGTTTATCTAGTAATTTAATAGCGTGTAGCATCCGTAGACGCCCTGGTCCAGATCTTGCGAGTTGACGCCCATGGAGGAGCTGCGCGACTATCAAGCTAAGCTGTACCTAGGATGAAATCTAATTACATGTGATACATGTCGTCTTCGGTTCCGTATTGACGTAAATATATTTTAAAATTCTTAATAAGGATTTACATATACAGTACATTGTACATCTGTTCAGTACAATAAAATGTTGCCACATACAGTACCGGTATCTAACAAAAGTTTAAGACCACCAGTGAAAATCAGATAATGAGCTCCTGGTCCTACATTTATTGTACGAATTTCTCTGCAAAATATTTTGTGGCTTATTCATGTTAATATACAAATTATGAAAAACAACCTTTGAAATATCAGAGAGAACCTATAAAGATACCCCACATTAGGGTGTAAAGACCAGCCTGTTCACCGAAGGTATATGGCTACTTTATATTTTCTAAATAACTATCCAATAGACGGTATATTGGCATAAAATTCGAAAGATGAAAGTATCATATGAGCGTTTTTTATGGGGACAGTATTTTTTAATTTCGCGCTTATTTAATAAAACCTAACACAGTACTTAAAAAGATTTTAAAAATCTTTGGAATGAGCTACCGTAACCGTACTTGCACTTCTCACGTAGTACAGGCTTCACTCAACAGATAGCAGTGGTCGATACATGTTACAGATCGCTGACTGGTGTCTTATCTTTAAGGTTAGAGTCACTGTCTGAACTGGGGAGTGAGTGTCGTGAGAAATGTAGGAGAAAAGACCCTGTGATCCTATCATCTTTCGGCTTTTACGAAAAAATACACTCTTATTGGATAATTATTTAGAGAAAAATTAAGTAGCAATAATGCTGGCTGTAGTCTTTGAACAGGGTGGCCTTAACACCCGAAAGTATGGTACCCGTATTTATAGAGGTTCAAAGAATTTTTCAAACATTTTAACTCAAAAACTTCATTCGATATTCCAACGGTTGTTTATCAAAAATAATAAGCAAAACATATTTTCAGATCAATTCGTACCATAAATGTAGGACCAGGAGTTCATTAACTGATTTTGGCTCCTGGTCTTAAACTATGTTTGGACACTGTAAGTTGAATAGGCTGTCTAAACATCAGGGGCGTCTCGTCTTAAGGATCACAAGAGCACATGAACACCCTGGCAACCCCAAACAACAATACTGTATGATGAGAAGATAATTTGTATACGTTGAGAACGTATTTACGAAGTTGTAAGTGCCGATTTACTTTCCGTTTTCATTTGAAACACTCAGCACGCCAGCTGATCAAAAACCCGCTGTGTGAACTATAAAGTTTGGCGTATTTCATAGCTTGGGCTTGAAGGAGTAATATTGTGGGTATGGCGAATATGAACACGTTTTGCTGTGTGATCACGTCCACTGGCCCGCTTCCAGTGCCTTCTCCCAAATCCCAAAGATGGCAACATATATCGCGTAGTTCGTGGCAGTGGGTAAAGCACATGGTTGCTACCAGGGAGTGATTTTGACGAACAGCATGGCACTGTTTTTGTCAGTCGCAGGCACAGTATAATATTGCTCAATGAACCAAAGAGGCTTTAGTTACTCCTACAACTATGTTGGCAGCCCTTTAGTAGGATTGGAGTATATATTCCTTGAAATGGAGGAGAGAGTTTGCTTTACAGCAATATTACGGTATGTAAGTTATTTTTAAATGTCGGTTATTAACTTCATATTTGTATTCATATCGGTTTATTATATAATATTATTGACAACACAGCAGAGACTAAGTTCGCTCCAGTTAACGTATTAACTGACTGAGGAGCAACTTATACATAGGTTTATTTTGTCTACTCCATACTCTGTGTGCACACCCAAAGATTTTAAGCACGTGATTCTACTGTTAAACATTATACATCAGGAGATGCTTCGACCTTAGGGCCACATCGTGCGAGTTGGCCGTGTGGTTAGAGGCGTGCAGCTGTGGGCTTGCATCCGGGAGATAGTGGGTTCGAACCCTACTGTCGGCAGCCCTGACGATCGTTTCCAGTGGAATCCCGTTTTCACACTACGTAAATGCTGGGGCTGTACCTTAATTAAGGCCACGGCCGCTTCCTTCCCACCCCTAAGCCATTCCTATCCCATCTTCGCCAAAAGACCTACCTGTGCCGGCGCGACGTAAAGCAAACTGAAAAAAAAAAAGTATTCTACTATTGTTGGTCTTTGGACTTCAAAGTGATAGCTTTGTTCTATTTAGTCTGACTGCGCGTCAGTTCAGACGTTTCACTGTACAAGATGCCAGGATCTCTGTTGGACGATCTGTGGCTTAATTTTAAATTTGCCTGGTAAACACCAAATGTATCACCATGACAACGTCGTACGACATAGTGTCGAATGGACTTCCTTCCGTCCTTCAAAAATCCGTCTACCTCTACCGTGTTTGAACCCACGATCTTGGAAATCAGAGTCCGATAGTCTACCAGTGATCCGCAGAGAGATGATGATGATGATGATGATGATGATGACAAAAAGAATTATTTTCTTCAGATAATTCCAGATATGTTTGCGTTTTCTGGAACCACCCAGGCTCATTTTGTTTTTAGCTGGGGGTTAAGGCCTGATGCAATGTGATTTTCCAAGTGAAAATTAGAATTGAGATTGACCAGGATTCGAACATCAATCGTGGGGGAAGAAACCCAGTGATTATTATTATTATTATTATTATTATTATTATTATTATTATTATTATTATTATTATTATTATTATTATTATTATTATTATGCACGAATGGGTCACTTAGGACCAGGCGGAATCACTATTTAATGAACTTTCCTCCTTGCCCAGTAGCTCTTCATTGTCATCGATTGTTGTAATTTTTGTTCCTCCGAACAAGTAGGTCGTGTTGGTTCCTTCTCTTCTTCTTGAAATACCCTTGAGTGAACAACTTTACTGATCACACTTCCATCCTGCAGATTTGGTGATTCTAATTCAGTGAGGTCTTTCTCTGCTTGCTTATACCGTTTTGATCTCGTACGTTTGATTTGCAAAAACAATGGCGTATTTGACACGTCTGTTCTTATTCGTTCTTTCCAAATGGCTTATAAATTGAATTCGCCACAGTCTCATTGTATCAGTAAGTTTAGATATTTTAAAATCAATTTCCTGGTTGGATTTGGGCTAATTAATTCCATTTTTAATTCTTGGCCTTAAGATTTTTCTCGTGATTATCCTCTTAATCTCTAATTGTTCCTTTAATTTTTTATTACGTAAACTGAGAGTTTCTGATGCATAAGGAGCTTCAGGTTTTATCGCTGTTAAGTAATGACTAATTTTACTGTTCCACTGCTCAACATTCTTTGTATGCTGAAAAGCAATTTCCATTTTCTGAATTCATGAAGCTATTGCTTTATTTTCGTTGCCATATTCGGTGATCCATCCACCTAAGTACTTAAATTCCTTTACTCTTGCAATAGCTTATTATTCATATCAGTGGTAAGTTCAGCTGGAGCAGTTTTGATATTTGTCATAAATTTCGTTTTTCATATCTTTTTTAAGTCCTGTCCGACTCACTGGCTGAATGGTTGGCATTGAGGCCTTCGGTTCAGAGGGTACCGGGTTCGATTCCCGGAAGGATTGGGGATTTTATTCGTGTATGATTAATTCTTCCGGCTCGGGGACTGGGTATTCATGTTTGTCCCAACACTTTCATCTTCAAATTCAGACAGTGCACTACACTACCATTCACCACAGAAACACGCAAGAGTGATTACATCCCTCCATATAGAGTTGGCGTCAGGAAGTGCATCCGGCCATAAAACAGGGCCAAATCCACATTTCGCACTCGTGACCCCACCGATGTGGGGGGAAAAGGGTAAAAGAAGAAGAAGATATCTTTTAAGTCTTATTTTTGCTGCTTGTTCTTCCAGTATAGCGGTCTGTTTCTGTGCATTATTATTATTATTATTATTATTATTATTATTATTCGAGATCGTATCATCATTTAAATACCTGGGTATAACACTGCAGACCACAGGCTCAACCTTCACACTGCACGTAAAGGAAAAAGCAGCGGCAGCAACCAAAGCAATGTACGAGATCCCCAAGCCGCAGAACCTCTCAGTGAACACTGCAATGGCACTATTCTAGCTTAAAGTAGCCCCGGTAGTTACGTATGGTATACAATTGAAATGGCACAAATTAACTGTTTCAAATAGGAAAAGAATTGAGAATATAAAGGCCAGGTACTTGAAACGGATCCTACAGATCTCAAAATTTACAGAGAATCGAATGGCATACATAATGGCAGACGAAACTTTCTTTCTGGAAGACATCAAACATACATTCGGGCTACCAGACACCGCCGTATCGACTGCCGTGCTTGAAGAAAGGAGACAGAAAGCCCAGCAGATACCTGAAGGTTTCTACGAAACGGAAGTAATGAAGAACAGTGAATGGAAGGGCCCAAACTACAAACTACGCCATGTATACACACGCTTCGGTGTCCACGGATTCCACAGGAAAATACGCCTAACCAACAGATTTCACGCCCCAAACGAAGAATGTATCAGCCGTCTCTGCGGAATGACCTGTCCTAGGTACCACCTGATGAACTGTACTGAACAAACACAACGCATCGGCACACTTGCCAAGGACTGGTAAAAAAAAAAAAAAAAAAAAAAAAAACGAAGTGATGTACCAAAAGAAAATAATGACTAATTGTGACCTTTAACACATATGTACACATTGTGTTTAATTTCAATAAATTATTATTATTATACCACGTCGAACTATACTTCTGAATCATGATATTGTTTAGTTCAGATATAGTGCCTACCTTATAATACGTGAAATAGAGTTCAATGAAAATCATTATCTTACAAAAGAACACACACACAACAGATCAGCTTAACGTTCAAAGCACAGAGAGACTAGACTAACCACAATGTTGCTATACAAAGCCTTTTCAAATCCATGTGGTAACTTTGTGCAGTGAATAAAAAAGTGTGTTCCTTTATCTCTGTGGGTATTTGTGTAGATTTTTATATTATATTTTTTTTACTTCTGTGAGCATCTTTGAAACGTACCTTGTCCGTCCTCTATATTTCGGTCTGCGAACTATCTCGAATAATATTCAATAATAGAACGTACTGGTTTCACGGAGTGTAAAACTAAAGTACGACCAAACATTCATGACAAATTCCTCACACGTAGAAGAAGAAAACTGTTGTGTGGAAATGGGCACGGTGACGCTTTATTTCCATATCAGGCCTCGTTTTCTACAAGTCGGGCTGAGTGGCTCAGACGGTTGAGGCGCTGGTCTTCTGACCCCAACTTGGCAGGTTCGATCCTGGCTAAGTCCGGTGGTATTTGAAGGTTCTCAAATACGTCAGCCTCATGTCGGTTGACTTAATGGCACGTTGAAAAACTCCTGCGGGAATAAATTATGGCACCTGGCCGACTCCGAAAACTGTCAAAAGTAGTTTGACGTAAAGCCAATAGCATTATTATAATTTTCTACAGTCTCGATTCAGTGCGAAACGGGTTGATGCATGTATCAGTGATAACGGAGAACATTTTGCACATTTCATGTGTAAAGAGTTTTACGTGATAAGCTGATACGTTCTGTTCCCGTATGATTCCCATGATTAGTGTACTACTTGTACAAATCATTTACTCGCTTCATTAATCTTATTGGGATAAAAAATAGTCTTTAATATTTAATTTGCACGTCTAATCGTCGTTTTAGTCACGATGTGGTGCTAGATTGGATCTCTTTATGTACCGTCTGCTGTCGATGAGACTGTACAAAGGGCGTGTGACCAGCCCACTCATTCCCTCAGGTGTTACAGTCAGTTTCAAAGATCGGAGCCAACAGCACGCGGTCACCCATCTAACTACTGACCGCACCCCGTGTTGCTTAACTACCGAGATCTTACAGGGTCCGGTATTTCAACGTTTGGGCTTTTGGCTGTTGAGAACATACCATGTATACATTCACCAATATAGACCGTTATGCCTTTCAGCGTTCAGTCTGCAAGTCTCTGTGAAACTAAACGTCGCCACAATTCTCTGTTTGCAACTAGTGCTGTGGCCTTATTTAGTCCTATACATCGTATCCTTAAATCGTTAGAGACTGAGCCTAACCATTGTCGTCTTGGTCTCCCTCTACTTCTCTTACCCTCCATAACAGAGTCCATTATTCTCCTAGGTAACCTATCCTCCTCCATTCGCCTCATATGACCACACCACCGAAGCCGGTTTATGCGTACAGCTTCATCCATCGAGATCATTCCTAACTTTATCTCCTCATTCCGGTACCCTCCTGCCATTTTTCCCACCTGTTTGTACCAGCAATCATTCTCATTGTTGGGAAATTCTGAATAGAGCTACAGAGAAGGAAATATATTTGTCATAACGTGAGGAGCTGTTGAATATACGAGTGATAGGCGTCATAGTCATTTGACACTGCTACTGGCTTCTCACTGGGGACGGCGGCGAAGCCTATGCAAGTGTATTTTCTTTTTAAGAAAAACGCCACGACACTGTGGTTCAGATTCCACGTAAAACTGGAAGTTTCGTGGTGTATTCATGGTATCAGCAGTGGCATAAATCTACAGGCCAGCTTGCTTTGTAAACCTCCACAGCAACATTTCAGAATGCATAGACCAAGCAAAGTTGGCTATTAGTAGGAGCTGACCAACGGCATCTCGGCGCCTTGTACATCAACAGATGTCTGTCAAGTTCACTAACTATGTGTTTACTACTACCAGTTGTTTACCATTCAGAGCGATCAAGAGGCACCTTCCACTAGTATGGGGGAACACCTCCCCCGTTGTGCGGGTTACCAAATGTGGCTACTGCTCGTGCATATTGGGCTTACAGCTTTTGTTACTATCCATATAGAAAAATCGAACATATTTTACCCCTCACTAAATAGCGTATATACCCAGGGCTCCTGCTTGTTGGGCATCTTCCAAGATTCATTTTAATTTAATTTCGTGTGGCTGTTTCTAGCAGAGTGCAGCCCTTGTAAGGCAGACCCTCCGATGAGGGTGGGCGGCATCTGCCATGTGTAGGTAACTGCATGTTATTCTGATAGAGGATATGTGGTGTGTGAGTTGCAGGGATGTTGGGGATAGCACTAAAACCCAGCCCCGGAGCCAATGGAATTAACGTTAATATCCCTGACCCGGCCGGGAATCGAACCCGGAACCCTCTGAACCGAAGGCCAGTACTCTGACCATTCAGCCAACGAGTCGGACTCTTCCAAGATAAATAAAGGAGTATATACCTTTTTAATGAAGAAGAACGTATACAAAATAATGGCGGTGATTATAAGTTATCAATTTATGTATCGACTTGGGTTTTCTCAACTAATATGACTGGGGTATGATCATTAATATTACCACTAGTTTCTCAGAATTAAATGCAGAAAGCGAAGGAAAATTAAAATTACAATTTACTTTATCATTGACCTGACTTCTAATGGATACAATCTGTATTAGAGTGTTTATAATTTTGCATCTTAATTGTTCAGTTTCATGGCTAAATGGTTACCGTGCTGCCCTTTGGCCATAGGGGTCACGGGTTCGATTCCCAGCAGGGTCGGGAATTTCAACCATAATTGGTTAATTCCTCTGGCACGGGAACTGGGTGTATGTGTCGTCTTCATCATTATTTCATCCTCATCAAGACGCGCAGATCGCCTACACGAGTCAAATCAAAAGACCTGCACCAGGCCTCTCCGGAGGCCACACGCCATTAATTAATTAATTAATTAATTAATTAAATTTTACTTTCTCCAGACTCAATATATGCAAAAGAGGGCTATTTAAATAGGATCAATATGAGCTTAAGAGAATCTTAATCCTATAAACAAAAGTTAACGTGGGGAAAATAATTCCCAAAGATAAAAGAACTGGAAATAAACTCTCACCGATGCAGTCATGAAGCCACTTGGCCCTTTGTTCAAATCCTAGCGACTTCTGGTGGGTGGTGACAGGAAGGACATCCAGCCTTAAAGAAAACCCCGCCTAGTCGTATACTAAGCCAAGGGTCTCCCTCGAAATGTAAGAAGGTGGCGTTTAAAAAATAACCCCGTCACCACATTCATGTAATGAGTCTATCTTCTTCTATATTCGTAGGTCATTATGCATCTTAAATGTTTACTGTTACTACTACTACTACTACTACTACTACTAATAATAATAATAATAATAATAATAATAATAATAATAATAATAATAATAATAATAATGTTTGGTTTACGTCCCACTAACTACTTTTACCGTTTCTGGAGCAGCCGATGTGCTAGAACTTAGACCCGCAGGATTTCTTTTACGTGCCAGTAAATCTACCGACACGAGGCTGACGTATTTGAAGACGTTCAAATACCACCGGACTGAGCCAGGATCGAACCTGCCAAGTTGTGGTCAGAATCCTGCGTCTCAACTGTCTGAGTCACTCAGAACGGCTTAAATGTTTACTGTTAAATCCACCCGTAATTACATAAATCATAAAATAACAGTAAATATTTGAAAGAGGTTTAGTTACTTGTAATTATTTTTGATTTTACACTTATCATGCTGCCCAGGAGGTGGGTGAATAACCCATTTGCCCCATAGTTTCTGAAGCAGCTACAATTGTTTGCAGTTGTGGCCCAATCAGATACTTTTCCGATTGTACATGACGTCATTCCTTTTGTATACGTAGCAAATAATGGGATTCCTTGCCGTTCTTAAAATTTACAGCCATTTATTACTGAGAGAAGTATATTCTTCCCTCATTTATATGAGCAAATTTGACCCTAGGGACGGTTGGATACCACTCGTGAAGTTCGCAAGTGGCCTCTCCCAAACTTCCAGCATGGTTTTCCGTGGTTTCCCATTTTCACACCAGGCAAATGCTGGGGCTGTACCTTAATTAAGGCCACGGCCGCTTCCTTCCAACTCCTAGGCCTTTCCTATCCCATCGTCGCCATAAGACCTATCTGTGTCGGTGCGACGTAAAGCTCCTGGCAAAAAAGAAACTTCCAGCAAATTCCCTTTCAACATAAATTATGGTAATCTCACTAGGAACAGTTGAGGTCAAATCCAGAGCTCCTTAGCGTGACGTCCTTCGGAACCTCTAAAAACCTCTCTTTGATCCTCAAGTACTTGTCTCGTAGTAGTTCAGGTCCATAGATCTGCCTAGTGAGCATCTTAAAAATCTCTAGGAATCTCCTCTTGAACCTCTAGTGACTTGTCTAGAGACAGTTTAGATCCACTCCAGAGCTCCGTAGTGACCTCCTTGGAACATCCAGAAACCTCTCTTTGAAGCTGTCGTGACTTTTTACTTCTACCGAATAGTTTAGGATCAGTTCAGGTCCACTCATTGAGCTTCATAGTGACTTCCTTCGGAACCTCCAACAATCTCCCTTCAAACTCTGGGGACTCCATTTACAGTCAGATTCAAAAGTATGAATACTCGAGTTTATGCGTCAATAGAAAACAAAATTATAGCTTCATTCTTTCTACGTTTAAGGGTGAAATACAGTATTTCTTACATAATCAGTGGTTTAGCAATTATAACTGAAACGTAAAACAGAACTTATTATTGTTTTTACATCCTAATAACTAATTTTTGTCGGTTTTCTGAGACGCCGAGGTTCTAGAATTGTGTCCCGTATGGGTCGCATTGTGTGCCAGTAAATGTTCGGACACGAGGCTCACGTAGTTGAGGACCTTCAAATATCACCGGACTGAGCCAGGATTGAACCTGCCAATTTGAGTTCAAAAGGTCAGCGCCTCAACTTCTGAGTCACTCAGCCCGGCAGAACTTTTTATCTTTTTGGCGCTCTATAAACAAATCTCAAAGAAGGTGAACACCACCCGTAAACTTACAAAGAATACACCTGTAATTTGGTACGATTAGGGTTGATATTGGTCCACCCGGTTCATGTTAAAAAAAACTCGTGTACCCTTACTTTTGAATCCGAGTGTACGAGTAGTTGAGGACCACTAGTGAAGTTTCTCAGAGACTTTCTTCGAAAACTCCAGCAAACTGTATTTGAATATCACCACTCTTAGAGCTTTCCAGTGACAACTTCTGGAGCTCTCTAGTGACCTTTCGTGAAACCAAGGTGTAGGACTTTTAAATGGCTTCCATCCTGACCTTGCTGAAATGAGATAAAACACGTTCTGTTGATGACATTTATAATGAATGCTGGAAAATGTTTTCATTTCCATTGCACGGAATTAAATGACAGAGTTAATGAGTTGGTAGGATTCAATGTCGCACGTGCTTTCTGTGCGCAGAAAATAGACACACAAAGATGAAGGGTAAATATTAAAGCTTCACTTGCATATTATTACCTGCGTTGTTAGTCAGGCAGAGTAGCTTGTTCTATTCATCTGGAGGATGAAAATGAAAATTCACAGCCTGTTTCCAGTCATTCGACCGGATCAGGAATGGAATGAATGAAGCCCCCATCTAGCGGCGAGGATAGGAATTGTGCCGGCTGCGGAAGCCTGTCGCACTCCTCTGGGGCAATGGTTAATGAATGACAGATGACATGATATTGGAGAGTGTTGCTGGAATGAATCATGACAGGGAAAACCGGAGTAGCCGGAGAAAAACCTCTCCCGCCTCCGCTTTGTCCAGAACAAATCTCACATGGAGTGACCGGGATTTGAACCACGGAATCCAGCGGTGAGAGGCCGGCGCGCTGCCGCCTGAGCCACACAGGCTCCATCTGGAGGATGGCGTTTTTATAATTATTTTCTGATGTTATATTTTAAAATTATGTATTCACCATTTAGGCACAACTATGGACAGCTTCACTCAGTTTGGCTGATGACCATGCCGCCTCTGTATTGAGATTGGTATCTCTATTTTCATGACTGTTTCAGTGACACTTGTGCGGGCATCGTCAGCGAAGATAGGTCGATGTAAATGAAACAAGAGTTCGCCTTGCCCTTTGCAGTGTGTGGGTTCGAGTTTTAAACAGATACGTTGAGGTGTCTTGCAAATCTATGTCCTCTAATTTTTTTTTTTTTTTTGTGGATTTAGAGTAATGTTATAGTGTATAAGGTGTATGAAACTTCAACCAATCAAACGAAAAAATATAATTACGTAACATCTCTAGAGTAAATTTACATTTGAATCTTACCTAAGAAATATCACAAGTTAAATATTTTCAAGCAGGGAAAATTGAATGTTATATGTGTGTAGAAGAGTTTAAAACTCTATAATCTAACAATGAAATGTCGTATGGCTTTTTTTTTAATGCCGGGTTATCCCAGGAGGGGTTCGGCTCGCCAGGTGCAGGTCTTTCTATTTGACTTCCGTAGGCGACCTGCGCGTCGTGATGAGGATGAAATGATGATGAATACAACACATACACCCAGCCTCCGTGCCATTGGAATTAACCAATTAAGGTTAAAATCACCGACCCGGCCGGGAATCGAACCCGGAACCCTCTGAACCGAAGGCCAGTACGCTGACCGTTCAGCCAACGAGTCGGACAATCTAACAATAAACAATATTGTTTAAACCGCCGTATCTTCTGGGTGCGGAACATATTTGTTTAATATTTGCCACTTGGCAGTTCAAATCTTTTCCACACGTTTATGCAGTCAATCTCTGTTACAACAGGTTATTGCCCTAATAATAGTGAAATATTCTGCATCACTTTGTTCTGAAATGCTGTTGTGTATTTCTCCTTGCGAAGGAACCAAACGGTTTCAGAAAGGTTCTTGAAGTAGAGTATGCAGTGTATCACATAACTGTTAAAAAGGACGGTAGATTTATTGTGTATTTGAACTTTTAAGAGAATGTAAATTGATTTAGTAAATATCAAGTGAAGTTATGTGTCACACTTAAAGCTGAATGACGTAAGCAATATGTGTCAACCAGTTGTTAAAATGTTGTGTAATTACAGGTAAAATTAACCTATTATAACGTCAGTTAAACGGAGAAGAGTGAACGGTTATGAAAAACATCACATAAATGTGTTGTTCGTAAATTTATGTAAAGAAAATTGTGTTAACGTTTCTTGAATTGTTTTCTTATAATTTGCCATCATTTTCCAGCTTGAAAATGTGTAGAACTCGCTTTCTTTTAACTGTACCATCGTACTGAGGACAAATATATTAAAATGTTTAAAGGCCAACATGTACTTTCCCCAATGTCAGCAGCGCTGAAGGTGTTTTCCCGTGGTTTCCCATTTTTCACTGGGGCTGTACTTTAATTAAGGCTACGGCGGCATCCTTTCCACTCTTAGCCCTTTCCTATCTCATCGTTGCCATAAGACCTAGTAGTGTCGGTGCGACGTAAAGGTAATTATTAAAAACACACAATAAAAAGTATGTACTTCTTTGCCAAAGGCTGTACTAGTACCAGCAGCTAAGCGCAGGCTCGGTTGCAAGGTCACTGAGCTGCGCTGGCCGACCAGATGACATTATTCCGCTGTATAGTAAAAATATGTTCTAGGAATTAAACAGTATTTAACTCTTTCTGCTGGTATCACATACGCACATGTCTCTCTTAACAGAGAATCAGGAAGCATGTGGTACTGGAATGAGTCTCATGCGGTTGCAGACATCTTGACAGTCGTTCCAGCGAGCGGCTGTTGGAGATAGCAAAAGAGAATTTGTTTCTGACAGAACAGCGCACTGCTTCAAAGTGGACCTCTCGTGTTCAGGGATGACCATCTCCTCTCAAATGAACATAGACTATACATTTTACCATCGAGGGGATAACATGTCTTCTTTCACGCAAATTTGTTCTTTTATTTTTACTTGTCGGTTACTTGAATCTTTTGGTTTATTTTATACCAAATAAAATAATAGGTCAGTACTAATGTATAGTACCGAAGAAATGGGCTGTTGGCCCTATATTCGATTCCTGGTTCTGCCACGAAATTAATATTGCTCTAAGGGTCTCACTCGGGATTCACTCCTTTTCGGAAACATTCTATCCTTTGTCATTAAACAAAAAGTTCTGCCGTTTCCTTCTTAAGCTTCCTATGAATATTGATAAGACAATTAACAAAACTATAATCCAGGCCCTATCTTCCAACACTGTTTATAAACGAGGCCGAAGACCACATTTTCTCAAGCACCTTATAAGGAACAGCAAGATATCCATGCTTTTTTAAGGTTTTAAACTGGAAGTTAACATTGAAAGTTTTACATTTTGGCAAGTCCACTGTCGGCTCAACCCGTAGAATAAACCCTCAGTTCGTTAGTCAAACGTTTTTTATAGAACAATTATTTATTTTTTTATCCAAAACTAATCTGAATCTCATAGAATTTGAATATTTTAAAACCTGGTCGGTTAGTTTTAGAACTTCAATTTCTGCATGATCTCAGGCCTTGTATATTCGAAATGTTTTGGATTTTATCACTTTTGACACCTACAACATAAAAGAACAAAGTTCTTGTAAAATTACAACTTCGTACGTCAAACGGATCAAAGGGATGAATAATTCTTTCGTCAGTCTTCTCCTAGAATCAAAACCTCCTAGGGGTGAATTGTTTTAAGACCACTTCTGTTTTGAATTTTAGGTGATAGAGGAGCAAGCATCATGTTAAATTTTAACTTCTTAAATGAAATGGTTTTAGAGAAATGAATATTTCTGTAATCAGACCTCACCACCCCCAACAGTCAAACCACCTTAGCAGCGTATTATTTTAATATTCCTTCTGACTTAAAAGTCCCATACATAGATCAAAACCTACGTGTGAAGTTGTAACTTGGTGAGTGAAATTAATATTTTTATCATCAGGCCTCACCCCCAGGACAATACGACTTATGGGTGTATTGTTTTAAGATAATTTATGTTTAAAATGTTCAGACATGTACGCGACCATTAGTAAAATTTTAACCTCGTATGTCGAACGGTTTCAGAGAAGGGTTTTTTTTTTTTTTTTGCTAGTTGTTTTACGTCGCACCGACGCAGATAGGTCTTACGGCGACGATGGGGCAGGAAAGGGCTAGGAGTGGGAAGGAAGCGGCCGTGGCCTTAATTAAGGTACAGCCCCAGCATTTGCCTGGTGTGAAAATGGGAAACCACGGAAAACCATTTTCAGGGCTGCCGACAGTGGGGTTCGAACCTACTATCTCCCGAATACTGGATACTGGCCGCACTTAAGCGACTGCAGCTATCGAGCTCGGTTTCAGAGAAGTTAATCGTTTTATCACGCCGCCTCACGCCGCCACCACCACTCCCAGCCCCACCAACAGTCAAAAACCTGATACACTTCTTGTAGATATTCTTATTCTTGTAAAATACACAAGGACAGAGAAATTACCGCTAATTTAAGAAATAAAAATAATTATTACCAGCTAACTGCCTCCTATGGCAATGCCTGCAAAATCCCTTTCCACTGTACGACGCATTTGACATTGAATTTTTTTGTGGGTTGCATACAAGGAATATAAACAGCAACAGTAGAATATTGTCTCACCACTGGCTTGGAATATTGAAGGCAGTGGCTTTGATTAATGTTATCCATGAACTAGGAAAAGTATGGCGTCAAGTCGCTCCATCAGAACCCTTTAACTGATAGTACAAGTGCCTAATTTTAGCTCCTAAAAATACTAGGATAATGCGTATTGAAGCTTTGGTCACTTTCTCCTTAATTTCAGTTTCACTTAAACAAATATACCCTGTTGTATGCCCACACATAAAGCGAACTCTGGATGATAAATCAGATGGGCAAAAAGAACATCAGACTGATGACCACGTTACCTCAAACCCAAAATAATAATAATAATAATAATAATAATAATAATAATAATAATAATAATAATGTTATTTGCTTTACGTCCAACTAACTACTTGTACGGTCTTCGGAGACGCCGAGGTGTCAGAATTTAGTCCCACAGGAGTTCTTTTACGTGCCCGTAAATCTACCGACACGAGGCTGTCGTATTTGAGCACCTTCAAATACCACCGGACTGAGCCAGGATCGAACCTGCCAAGTTGGGGTTAGAAGGCCAGCGCCTTAACCGTCTGAGTCACTCAGACCGGCAAAAACCCAAAATGAAACTATGACAACTGCAAAGTTGGCATCACTGTTTGCTGACGTGCGATTTCTCCTGAACGATGAAATATCCTCGCAGGACAAGACTTCTAGACGTTCGCGTGTCTCAAGTGAGTACTACGTTAACTAATGATTATCTGCCCGCGAAACAGAATGAAACGTGACATGGACGAATTTCCGCTAATTATGTACCATAAAGATTTCCACGCAGAGCACATAGACGAGCAATCGATTCGAGTTCAATTATTCATGGTATTAACTGGAAGTTCAAGAGCGTCTTTTCGGATCGTAAGGAAGGTCAGCGGCAGTTCTGAGAATCTTCCGTTCTCATCGACAAATCCTTATACGTATTGTACAGTACCTAGTTATTTCCTTGTCTGGTTTCTTATTTCAGTGGCCGGCGTAGTGCGCTTCGGTTCATAGGACCCCGGTTCGGGCCGAGGATTTTAGCCGAGTTTGATTAATTGCTCCAATTCTGAGGCTGGATGCCTGTGATCGTCGTAATACGCATCTTTATTTACATAAAAAGCACCATTCTACCAACCACCATAGATACATGCAGTAGCGAATACATATATTCACATATGGTTTGTGTTAGGAAATACATCCGGTCGTAAAACTGAGCTTGACTCACTTTAGTGTCGACCCCAAATAATTAGAAAAAGGCCAGGAAAGAATAACATACCTGTACGTACTTATTTTCTCTATACCTCCCAGTCCAGTTTACTTCGCATACGGTGACCAGTTAATTTACGGTCACCTACCCAAGTACTGTTCATGAATAATGTTGATTAATTTTGGAGATATCGTTAGGCACGGTATATTAATATGTCCAGTGGGATTATATGTACAATAGTACATGATTTCATGCTGGACGTCTCTCCAGAGCGTTAAAAGCGTCCCGATACTCCTAAAAATCATAGCTTGAAAGGAATGTTAAAGCCTTCCACTATTCGTCATCCCCACACTAAGTAGGATTAAGTGGTTAGCTCCATGTCTGCTCGCATTTGCCCCCAAGAAAGAACCTGGTATTCATTCCTGGTGCAGGGGATTCCAAAACTATGTGCATCCCCGGAAGTGACTATCTCGTTTCAATCAAACACACATTTCCTGGGTAAAATTATGCTCGCATTCACCACCTTGGGTAGGCATCCTTCATTAGCTTAAAAGGCTTCAGATAACGGGAGCTTTTTTTTCATGAAGTGGTCTGGAAATATATTAACTTTCTTGGAATTAGATGATGATGATGATGATGATGATGATGATGATGATGATGATTACTGTGTTACTGGTTTTACGTCTCACTTACTACTTCCACAATTTTCGTGAAAGCCGAGGCACCGGATTTTGTCCCGCGGGTGTTTCTACTACTCTACTGAGCCGGGATCGAATCCACCAACATGGGTTCAGAAGATCAATACTCTACAATCTGAGCCGCATAATATGAGCTCTTTTTTAATAATTTAGACTAGAAAGCGTTTAACTACCTTAGAATTTGAAGATAAGACCATTCAAATAATTGAAATATGTATGTCTTGCAAACAGCTGTTCTCAGTCAAGCTCGATAGCTGCAGTCGCTTTAAGTGTGGCCAGTATGCAGTCTTCGGGAGATAGTGGGTTCGAACCCCACTGTCGGAAGCCCTGAAGATGATTTTCCGTGGTTTCCCGTTTTCACACCAGGCAAATGCTGGGGCTGTGCCTTAATTAAAGCCACGGACGCTTCCTTCCCACTCCTAGCCCTTCCCTGTCCCATCGTCGCCATAAGACCTATTTGTGTCGGTGCGACGCAAAGCAACTAGCAAAAAAAAAGTGGTTGGCTGTATGCTCAGCTGGGTTTATCCACTTGAATTAGCCTGGTACTCATTTTTGGTACAGTCTTACTGAACCCCAGAACCATGCCTCCCTCCAGAAGAGGAAATTTCCTTTCTAATGAGATGTCAAACCCAACTTTGTTCAAATTGACTAAATGACGTCTGACTCCTTTGGCGTGGAGTCTTTAAACAAATGAGGGACATATTTGATTGGATTTCGGACTCATTAATTATTGACATCGGATAGTCTGGAAGTCATAATCAATTTCCTGAGTTAGTATTGATGTAATGCTGGTTTCCAGTGAAAGTGGAAGCCTGCACTTTCTCATCCCTAGCCTGCTGTTGGAAGCCGCGCAAGAGGCATTTTAAAGCTGATTTCAGCGTGATTTATGGGATCAATAAATTGAACCATTTATTAAACTCCCGAAAATAGCTGCTGGTCCTGCTAGCTCGTGTGCCTGCCTGTCTTCCTGACAAAGGGAAAAATGATGGGGAGCGCGATTGGCCGCTCACAATCAATAGCAATCTTACCACCCTGACAGTGAGTGGCATGTTAGCGTATTTCTTGCATATGGATTTCACAGTCGGACAGCACGTGTCCTTCTGTTCTCAAGACAGCAAGTTTGTCCCTGGTTGAGATTGGTGCCATTTGAAAGCATCAACTACCAGCGCATGAAGGAACTCCTGAGGGAACAAATTCCGACACACCGTCGCCTCTTAAAATCTGCAGAAAACGTAGAAGGTGGTGATTGTGATAGTGGTTGTTTCTGAATGGGGAGTGCAATTAGACAAACATTCCCAATATTTATTATTATTATTATTATTATTATTATTATTATTGTTATTATTATTATTATTATTATTATTAGCGTATTCTCCCAATAATGGAAGACGTTAAGCAAACAACTCAATCAAGCTTTCTTTGGGTTCTTCTTGTTCTTCCAATAGGCTTTCATTCTCTCTGAGAAGGCTTGTTTACGTTCTTCCGACCATTTCGGTCTGCACTGTTTTTGCTTTGGTTGCTCTGATGTAACTTCCCACTTGTTGACTTTGTGTCTGAAGGTGTCTCTTTCTAAAATGTCTGTTGCACATATGTTTGCATTTTTGAGGTCCTTTCGAAGTTCATCCAGCCAAGGTGTTGAATTCTTAAGTGAGCTAACATAATTTAATATTCTTTTTGACAGTCGATTTTCTGGTAATCTTGTGAGGTGTCCAAAGAATTTCATTCGTCTTTTCTTAATGTCAATTTCAATGTTTGAAACTTTTTCTGTTGTTTTGATTGATTGTAGCCTGTAACCATCTTGGGTATATCTTGCTCCTAGGATTTTCCTGATGATCTTCCTCTCTTGCTTTTTTATTTCTTCTAATTCTTGTTTACTGTTAAGTGACAGTGTTTCACTTGCGTAAAGGACTGTTGGTTTTATGACTGTGTTGTAATGCCGAATTTTTGTCTGTCTTGACATGCATTTTTTGTTGTAGATGTCTTGAACTAACCCTAATGCCTTCTTGACTTTTTGGAGACGGTTTTGCTGTGAGATCTTCTCAAGGCCTGTCGGTTCGATGAATTCTCCGAGGTATTTAAAGTACGAGACCCGGTCGATTTTACCGTATTTTGTTCTCAGGCTCGTGATATCTGTCTTTGAACAGAAGAATTTAGTTTTCTCAAATGAAATCTGTAGTCCCACTTTTTCTGCAGATTCCTTAAGTATCTCAAGCTGCTTGATGGCAGTCTCCTCATCCTCTGTTAAAATCGCCAGATCATCCGCAAATGCAAGGTATGGTACGTAGAGGTTGTTTTTGGGAAAGCCCAATCGGATCGGTTTCCAAGATTCATGTTTCTTGAGTTCCTTCTCCCATTCTTCCATAACCTTGTCTAGGACGACGTTGAACAGAATTGGAGAGAGTCCATCACCTTGTCTCACACCTGTCTGAATGTCGAAGGGTTCTGAAATTTCTCCCATAAATTTCACTTTAGATTTTGTGCCCGTTAGTGTTTGTCTTATGAGTTCTAGGGTTTTGGGATCTAGTCCTCTCTCTTCTAGAATTTGGAATAGGGAGGGTCTGTCTATCGAATCATATGCCTTTTTGAAATCTACAAATGTGCATACTGTAGGCTTTTGTCTGAGGGCTCGTAGTTTAAGTATGGTTTTGAGGTTGAAAATTTGTTCTGGGCATGACCTGTTTGGTCTGAATCCTGCTTGAAATTCTGATAATTTGGGTTCTAATTGTTGTTGTGTTCTATGCAAGAGACAGGCTGATAGTATTTTGTATGTGACTGATACAAGTGAGATTCCTCTGTAATTGTTTACGTCTAACTTGCTGCCTTTTTTATGTAGTGGATGGATTAGAGCAATCTTCCAGTCATCCGGGAGCTTTTCGGTTTGCCAAATGTTTTGGATTATTTGTGTAATTTCTCTGAGTGAATTTGGGCCTAAATTTTTCAGAAGTTCAGCTACAATTCCGTCTTCCCCTGATGCTTTGTTGTCTTTAAGTTTCTTGATATGTGAATAAATTTCTTCTTGAGTTGGTGGTGACGAATTTTCCGGTATGATTTCTGGCTGTACTTTCGGGAATCTCTTTTTGGGTTCTGGACAATTTAAAAGCTGTGAAAAATATGTAGCTAATTCTTGGCAGTTTTCCTTATTTGTCAGGGCTAGTTTACCATCGTGCTTCCGAAAGCAAAGGTTCTGTGGGGAATATCCTTTAATTTGGTTCGCAAAGGTCTTGTAGAAATCGTGTGTGTTGTAATTTTTGAAGTTGTCTTCAATTGACTTCAGTTGGACATTGACGTATTTCCGTTTATTTTGTCTTAAAATCTTGGATACATGCTTGCGAACTTCGAAGAATTTCTTCTGTGTTTCTTCTGATTTGTTACAATTGTAGTTTTGAAATGCCTTTTTCCTTTCTTCTAGTGCGGTCTCACATTCTTGATTCCACCAAGGATGTTTTGGTTTCTTGCGAAGAGGGATTAGGTCCTTCGCCGTTTCGATGATTTTAGTCTGGAAATTCTCCCAGCTCTCTGCAGGTCGTTTTTCCCATTCTTCTGAAATTTTGGAGTCCTTGATTTTGTGCAGATCAAATTTTGGAATCACCGATGTTTTCCTGTTGAATTTCCCTTTGGGTGTGAATTTAATTTTGATTCTGCTTAAATAATGATCCGAATCGATGTTAGCACCTCTGCGCACTTGCACATCATGAATTTCCTTTTGGTAATCATATGATATTGCCACATGATCAATCTGAAATTCTCCTAAATGATGGATGGGTGATCGCCAAGTTTTTTGCTTTTTGGGATTCTTCCGGAGTGATGTTGACATAATTTTGAGGTTATTTTGTTGGCATAACTCAATGAGGCGTGTGCCATTTTTATTGGTGAATCTGTGGGCTGGATAGTCTCCCACTGTCCTCCTGTATTTGTATTCCCTGCCAAGCTGTGCATTGAAATCACCGAGTAGAATTTTCACATCATTTTTAGGGATTTTTGCCATTTCTGTTTCAAGTTCTTCCCAGAATCTTTCTGTTTTTTCAGGCTCCTTTTTATTGTCTCCATTTGTTGGCGCATGCACATTAATAAAGGTGTATTTTTTGTTTGTATGCCTGATTCTTAAGGTCATAAGCCTATTGTTGATGGGTTTCACCTCTATTACTGAATCCAAAACTTTTTTGTCTACACAGAAAGCCATTCCTAACAATGCTGCTCCTTTACCAATTTTCTTGTTTGTTCCACTTTTGAAGATCCTATAATTATTGTAATCCATCGTTTCTGAATCGGTGAAGCGTGTTTCTTGCAGGGCCAGAATTTGGATTTTCTGCTTTGTAAGTTCTGTTGTGAGATTGTGCAGTTTTCCTGTTTGAATCAGTGTCTGAATGTTGAATGTGCCAATGAAAGTGTGAGTCTTTCGTGGAAGTTTATCAGAGCACTCCGATTTGCTCTCTCGTATTCGCCCAAGCTCCCCAGAATCCGAATGCTTGGTTGCCACTTTAGAGTGGGTGGATTGTCCACCTGGGGTAATTTTGTCTTTACTTGTACGAGTCATGTCTGCTTGTAAGCAATCTTCTAGCTTTGGCTAGTGGTGTAGAACCAGGGATTGTTAGTTCCTGGAGCATATTTACAGCCGCACCTCTGGTGATCAGACGCTGACCACTTGCCGCTTGCTACAAGTCAGACGCAAAGTGGATTTGATTCGGTTCTTCCGCCCTCTCTGCCATTGGGATATGTCCTCTTCTGCCGTCGAGGCCGTTGACCATTTCTCTGTTTACCTCAGTTGATCCGCGGGTGCTTATTTGGCTAAGCCTTATTCACACCTGTCCTGCATATCTACAGGAGCTTCCCCTATCAGCCATATGGGACGCGCCGTGTCGGGGTTGAGGGCCCCCTCCCCAGTGTCTTACGCAGGGTTATGCCTAGCTCCTACTCATTTCAGAACCAGACCCCCACGTAAGCTGACCGGGCACGGTTATTATTATTATTATTATTATTATTATTATTATTATTATTATTATTATTATTATTATTATTATTATTATTATTATTATTAGCGAATTCCCCCAATATTGGAAGACGTTAAGCAAATAACTTAGTCAATTCTTCTGAGGGTTCTTCTTGTTTTTCCAATAGGTTTACATTCTTTCCGAGAAGGCCTGTTTACGTTCTTCCCACCAAATTGGTCTATACCCTTTTTGCTGTGGTTGCTCTGATGCAGCTTTCCAATTGTTTACTTTCTGCCTCCATTTCTAGGATACCTATTGAACTTATGTGTGCTTTTTAGAGGTCCTTTCGAAGTT